>NW_011476566.1:0-2489 GCF_000754665.1 Bison bison bison | reverse complement strand
CTTTCACTTTTCACTTTCATGCATTGAAGAAGGAAATGGCAACTCACTCCAGTATTCTTGCCTGGAGAATCCCAGGGACAGAGGAGCCTGTTGGCCTGCCGTCTATGGGGTCGCACAGAGTCGGACATGACTGATGCGACTTAGCAGCAGCAGCAGCATAGATATTTACGCTGTTTATGCCCTGCAGGCAACTGGATATACACATGGAGAGTTTGACCAAGAAAGCTGAACTTGATAGGTCTGAAAGTCAATCTTGATAGAGCATAGAGTGCTAAAATTAGAAATCTGATGTAGAACCTGGGAAACTCCAAAATTTATCAAATGAGTGGGGAAAAAAAATCCATAATGTTGATTAAGAATGAGCAGCAAGATGATTCTGAAGGAAAGCAGAGAGTAGGATAGCAATCAAAATATGAGAATTTCAAGAAGGAAGGTGTAGTTGACAGTGTCAAATGTTGCAGGGAGGTCAAATAAATCAAAGATGTAAGATGATTATTTGGGATTATGGGATTCGTACTTCCAGTAAGATTGAGTAGACATAGTTTTCCTTATTCTGCCCACTTGTGCTCGTACTGTCACTGAGTCATGTCCGACTGTTTGTGACCCCATGGACTGTAGCCCACAAGGCTTCTCTGTCCATGGAATTTTCCGGGCAAGAATACTGGAGCGGGTTGTCATTTCCTACTCCACGGGAACTTCCCGACCCAGGGATCAGATCTGCATCTCCTGCAACGGCAGGAGGATTCTTTATGACTACACCACCTGGAAAGCCCACTAAATGTATCTAAAAACCCTGGAAATTTTCTATAGAACAAAAAGACTATTAGGTAGAGAGAAGAAGGCAGACCAGCTAGAAACTTTGGATCCAAAGGAATGACACTGGACTGATTTCTGTTGTGTTTCATATATCCCAGCTTGGGTGTTAGAGAAGCCAACAACAATAGGTACAGGGAAAAATAGCCTAGAAAAGCTTGTTATCTCCAGACAAAAGACCAGGAGAGGGGGAAAATAGCAAGATAGAAAACTCCAAGTCAACACCACAGAAAAATCTGTGGACCACTCCCCCACCCACATTGTCAGAAAAGACAAAATGAGTGCAGAATTTCACCCTGACCAGGCTGTAACAAAGTACCCAACCCCACACCACCTCCTTCCAGGGAAGTGTCAGAGAGTGTGAGTGGGAAGTTTGGATTTTCATCCTCACCAAGAGGTGATAGGACCACCCTTTTAGGATGTCAGTGAAAATCACAGGGAGAACTTGGACTTTCATTTCCACCTGGCGGTGATGACAGACCTCACCCTCTACTTGCTGGAGTGATGTCAGAAGAAGCCTTGTGGAGAGTTGAGACTCTTAACAATGCTCCCCCTAAATATCAGTGGAGGCCTATGGAGAACCTGGACTTTAATTCTTGCATGGAAGTAATGGCAGCACCCACCCTTCCCACACCAGAGTGGTATCAAAGAAGACCTGTAAAGCAGAACGTTTAAGTAAAAACCCATGTCCCACAACAAAATACCCCAAATGTCCAGGTTTCAATTTTAAAAAATGACTCTTCATACTAAGGACTAGGGTAATCTCCACTTGAATGACAAAAACCTATCAACAGACACCAACAGCAAGATGACACCAAGAGATGTTACAATTATCAAAACAAATATAAATAAATGTCAATAAAAATGCTTCAGTGAGTAATTACAAACATTCTTGAAATAAATGAAAAAAGAAAAACTTTTATCAAAGAAATAGAAATTCTCAGCACAGAAATGAAAGATATGAAGAAGAAGCAAGTGGAGATTTTAGAACTTACAAAACAATAACCAAATTCAAAAAGTCAATGGATGGGTTTAATATCAGGATAGAGAAGGCAGAGGAAAGACTCTGTGGACTTGAAATTAGAGCAATAGAAAAATACCCAATGTGAATAACAGACTGAAAACAAAGAAGGCCTCACTAACTTCCATGTTATTGGTGTTCCAGAAGGAGAGGGAAAAAAGGGTGGGGCTAAAAAAGTATTTGGAGAAAAATAAATGGCTGAAATTTCTTCTAATTTGGCAAAAGACACAAACGTACAGATTCAAGATGGTAAGTGAACTCAAAACATCCATGCCAGGAAATCTGTGCCAAGACACATCATTGTAAAAGATTTGAAAATTAAAGACAAATAAAAACAATCTTAAAGTAACAGAAAAATAATGTGTTTCCTACAAGAGAAAAACAACTAGAATGATAGTGAATTAACCATTAAGGTTGGGAGGAAATGGCACAAGATTTTTTAAGAACTTAAAAAAGCTAACTTCTGAATCAGAATTCTATACCTAGTAAAATATCCTTTAGATACGATGGAGAAATAAAGACATCCTCAGAGGAAGGAAACTGGGGCTAGCAGACCTATTTACCTTAAAAGAATGGCAAGGAAAGTTTTCAAAACAGAAAAGAAATTATAAAATAAGGGATCTTGAAACATAAGAAAGGAAGGAAGAACAGCCAA
>NW_011476565.1:12334-15070 GCF_000754665.1 Bison bison bison | reverse complement strand
ATCCTCATTCTATTACTCTTTATATCTCTAATTAATATCTAATTGAAGCTATTGTATCTTGATCCTCGCCGATGCCATCCCCGCTTCGAGCTCCCTGGATCAGCCAGGGCTGGACCTCGGCAGATGGTGAAGAAAAAAACACAACCACAGAAAGGGCATGCTATGGGCCAGAAGTTTTTAGCTTAATTTTTTCATTCTTAGGTGGGTTTTGATATAAAAGTTGATTAGAGTTGAAGTTCAGTATCCTTTCGTATTAGAGCTACCTGTAGAGATTTTATCATTATCTGGGATCCAAAGAATAAAGTAAAAATAACTCAAAATATTTCTTATTCTATAGTATGATTAATCATACAAAGTAATAGTTGATAAAACAAACTGAATCAATAAAGGTAAATCTTTGAATTATCCTAAACTTATATAACTTAATAACATGTATAATTCTGGGCAATGTTAAATGCTAATTTTGTGATACCAAAAGATCCTGAATCAAATGTTACTGGTAATCAGAAATACATGTACTAAGCACTATCTCACATCCTAATATTTGAAGTCACTATAGGGTATGTGCCCAGTTACAAAACCTGTATCAGTTTAAAATCATATACATCTCATTAAAATGAAAGTGTTGACACATATAAAACCTCCATTTTCTTTATTCAATGTCATAGGAATTCAGTTTTAATAAAATCTAGGCCGTAGTAAAATATTTCATTGTGTTCCACTCTAACTTTTTTTTTTAATAGCAACAGATGACTGAAGCAGACATAGAGTGAGAATCTTTCAAATAGACATAGAGGCAGAATTGTCAAATAGACATAGAGTCAAATAGACATAGAGTCAAATAGACATAGAATCAGAATGAAGCAGACATAGAGTCAGAATTTCCAATATTGGAAATGAAAGTAGCAAATATGTATGAGCTTCATAACAAAAATTTCTAACTCTAAATTTCAGGATTTTCTCAATTTCTTTTTCAGGTTGCTAGTGAACAGAAAGGCAATTATTTTACAATTTTATTGAGGTATTATTTATATGCCATAAATTCTCCAATTTTAAGTGTACAGTTTAATGACTTTTCATAAATACACTAAGTTGTAAAAATCTTACTAAAACCTAATCTTTTTAAAGTATCCATCACCTCATTTTGTGCTTTTTGTCCATTCATATGTCTTCTTGGATGAAATTTCTATTCATATCTTTTGCCCACATTTAGATGAGTTATTTGTGTTCTTTTAGAGTTGAAAGATTACTTTATGTATTCTGGATACAGTTCTCTTATCCTATACAAGATTACCACTTATTTTCCTCAGGCTGTGACTTATTTGTGACTTTGAATTCTGTTCTATCAATCTGCATGTCTATCCTAAGGTTGGTACTACTACACTATAACTGGATTTGCAGTAAGTTTTGTAAACAGAGTAAATTCTTTAAATCACCCAAATTTTCAAGATATTTTGGCTATGCTGTGTCCTTTAAATTGGCATATGAAGTTTACCCTTCATTTGCCAATTTATGCAAGAAAGTTTAGTGATATTTTGGCAACAACGTATTTGAAACTTCAGATCTACTAGGCTTGTTGTTGTTCAGTTGCTAAGTTGTGTCTGACTCTTTGCAACCCCAACGACTGCAGCATGCCAGGCTGCCCCGTCCTTCACTATCTCCTGGAGTTTGCCCAAACTTATGTCCATTGAGTTGGTGATGCCATCCAACCATCTCATCCTCTGTTGTCCCCTTCTCCTCCTGCCCTCAATCTTTCTCAGCATCAGGGTCTTTTCTAATGAGTCAGTTGTTCGTATCAGGTGGCCACAGTATTGGAACTTCAGCTTCAGCATCAGTCCTTCCAATGACTATTCAGGACTTATTTCCTTTACGATTGATCTCCTTGCTGTCAAAGGGACTCTCAAGAGTCTTCTCCAGTACCAGAGTTTGAAAGCATCAATTATTTGGTCCTCAGTCTTCTTTAGGATCCAACTCTCACATCTGTACACGACTACAGGAAAAACCACAGCTTTGACTATAGGGACCTTTGTCAGCAAAGTGCTGTCTCTGCTTTTTCATATGCTGTCTAGGTTTGTCATAGTTTTCCTTCTGAGGAGCAAGTGTCTTTTAATTTTGTGGCTGCAGTCACCATCCACAGTGATTCTGGAGCCCAAGAAAATAAAATCTGTCACTGTTTCCACTTTTTCCCCATTTATTTGCCATGAAGTGATGGAACCGGATGTCATGATTTCAGTTTTTTGAATGTTGAGTTTTAAGCCAGTTTTTTCATTAGGCTTATTGACATCTAACCATAGAGACTCTTTGAATCCATTAATATAAAATCTTTCCCCAATTATTTGAATCTTTATGTTCTACCAGTAATGTTTTGTAGTTTTCAGTGTACAAATTTCACTATACTTATTTATTTTATATCAGTTATTCTCTTCTGATCCATGCTATTGATATTGATAATTTCTTCTCAATTTCTATTTCTGATTTTGTTATACATTGCTGGCAGAAAGAAATGGAATTTATATTTTAGAAATTTTATTGAGATATAATTTATATAATCCAAAATTCACTACTGTTAAGTGTAAAATTCAATGAATTTTAATAAATATAGAAGCTGTATACATTACCAAAATCTAATTTTTAATGATGCTACCATATCAAAGAGAAGCGTTAGACCTATTCCCAGTCACTTCTCACTTCTACTCACAGCTTTGAGCAAACACTAATTCACAGTATGTTTTCCTT
>NW_011476565.1:10616-10786 GCF_000754665.1 Bison bison bison | reverse complement strand
CCCACGGCAGTATCAAAATAATTCCCCAGCCATAAAAATCCCCTACCTAATCATCCCTTCTCCTCACTCTAAAACCCCTGGCAAATACTAATCTTTTTATTGTCTCTGTATTTTTGCCTTTTCATTTTTTTTTATTGTGGTAAGAACACAACATGAAGTCTATTCTTTTA
>NW_011476565.1:4936-9459 GCF_000754665.1 Bison bison bison | reverse complement strand
TTTGGGGTTTTATTTTTGGGTTTTTGCCTAGGGATGTCTATTCATACATTGTTTGTTGAAAAGACTATCCTTCTTCCATTGACTTGTTTTTACACTTTGGGGAAAAATCAATTGGAAATATTTGTGTGGGTGTATCTTTTGGCTGTCTTCTGTCTCACTGATCTAGGTGATTCTGTCAGTGTCACCCAGTAGTTACATAGCAATTCTTAAAATTGAGTAGTATAGGGCTTCCCTGGTAGCTCAGCTGGTAAAGAATCCACTTGCAAGGCAGGAGACCCTGGTTCGATTCCTGGGTTGGGAAGATCCCCTGGAGAAGGGATAGGCTAACTCACTCCAGTATTCTTGGGCTTCTCTGGTGGCACAGATGGTAAAGAATCCGCCTGTAATGCAGGAGACCTGGGTTTGATCCCTGGATTGGGAAGATCCCCTGGAGAAGGGCATGGTAACCCACTCCAGTATTCTTTCCTAGAGAATACCATGGACAGAGGAGCCTGGTGGGCTACATTCCATTGGGTCACAAAGAGTTGGACATGACTAAGAGATTAAGCACATGATTCTTCCAATGTTCTTCTTTTTTACAAAATCATTTTACCTATTCTAGTTCACTTTATTTAGTCCCAACAAATATGTTTGTGCTTTATTTATACTGCCAGCACATAGCATTACGTACATGTATAGACTACTCATTCCTGGCTTTACCTAAAAGAGCATTTTGTTGTTCAGTCACTAAGTTGTGTCTGACTCTTTGTGACCCCATGCACTGCAGCATGCCAAGCCTCCCTGTTCCTCACTAAACATATTAAAAAGCAGATTGAAAAATATTATTTTCTTTAGAGTTTTAGAATCAGATAATTTTATTATTTATTTTCCTGCTCATCATGCTACATGTAAAGAAACAGACCTAATGATTATGCTTATGAACCTGAATTTTCTGGCTTCACCAGATAAGCTGCAATAATTAATGTGCAACATCCATTACACTGTGTTGCAATATTGTGTTTTGTGAAAATACTTTTTTCAACATGGAAAAACAAATAAAATGAAAATGAACACAAAGTAATTTAAAAGGTTCATTAATTTAAATGATTTGATTCTATCTTGGATCAAACTAATCTGACACTAATTCTAGCATTTTACTGACAGTGAGGACTATAGTGGAAATTCATTTACTTTGCCTTCAGAAGACCTGTGTCTAAACTGAGTATGTGCCATTTACATAGCTCTGTGATTTTAGGCATACCTTTTAAAATTCAGATTTTTCTTCTATACAAATGATATAGCAACTCAAAGTCAGAAATAATATATAGGGTCCTTGCGTGTGTGTGTTGTTCATGAAAATGTTTGGCAAAGAGTAAGACATATATGTACTTATTCTTTTGAACAGTCTTATGTTCACGGGCCAATAAGTCCATGCAAAAACAAACAAAGGGCATATATGAGGGGAAAATGGGTTGATATCCTTCTCTGGTACTGTCTCATCACCCAGAATGTTTACAGCATCATCTAATATCACCTAATCAGTTCCACTGATTATTAGTGAAAGAAATTCAATGTGGATACAAGGAAGATGAAGAACTGGACTGACTCATGGAGACAACCACGGGCTTCCCAGATGGCACTAGTGGTAAAGAATCCACCTGCCAATGCAGGGGGCATAGGAGACGTGGGTTTGATCCCTGGATTGAGAAGATCCCCTGGAGGAGGGCATGGCAACCCACTTCAGTATTCTTGCATGGTGAATCCCATGGACAGAGTAGCCTGGTGGGCTACAGTCCATAGGGTGGCAAAGAGTTGGACACGACTCAAGCAACTTAGCATACACACATGCATAAAGGAAACCAATATACCACAGACTTCAAGCTGAATCTTCAGCAAGGAATAGGTCAAAAATTGTCATACACATGTGAGTATCAGTAAAACCAGTCTATGGGGTGAAAGCTATCTTTGCCAGGAATCACTACCAAATTTCACAATCCTGTCTTTTTATACCTGAATATACAGTGTATTCCCCAATTTTATTCCTTGTGCTTTGAGTCCATTTTGCTTTAGTTTATATGCAGATTTTTTTTTTTTAACCAGTTCACTGATTGCTTTGTATTTTTTCTTGACATAAATGAAGCTTATACCTCTGACCACTGGTACTCCTGATATCAATAATTATATTCTAACTGATATTGAAACACTCTTTCTGTTCTAATTATAATTATCTTTCATTGCAGAGCAAATGATCATCTTAAAGTAGTAAAACTCATTAAATAACAGTGGTTATTATATATTCAGGTTAAATAGCTTATATGTAAGGTCAGATTTAAATCTCTAATATGCAGGCATTAGTACCCTCACTTTACAGATGAAGAACAGAAACTCAAAACTTTTAAATAACCTGTCTAAAGACACACAACTAGGAAGCGGTAGACCCTATATATGACTTAGGGCTTCCCAGGTGGTGCTAGTGGTAAAGAACCCTCTTTCCAATGCAGGAGACGCAGGAGACCCAAGTTCAATCTCTGTGTTGGGAAGATCCCCTGAGGAGGATGGTAACACACTCCACCATTCTTGCCTGGAGAATCCCATGGACAGAATAGTTTGGAGGGCTACAGTTCATAGGGTTGCAAAGAGTCGGGCACAACTGAAGCAACTGAGCATGCATGCAGATGCATATATGGCTTCAAAGATTTTGCCTCTTGTTCACTACAGAATGTGCAAAACTACTGGCTAAATATTTCACATTGATATATGAATTTTCCAAAATACTAACTTGCAGTTCTCATTTTCTTTTACATTTTCATTACAATTAAGTAATTTCTTTATTTTGATCGCAAAGTGTTTTTATAAGGTTATTTTACCTAGTTATTGATTTCAGCTTATGAGAAGCTATTATTATTATTTACTTCTTATTGCCATAAACAGACATATCATTATTTAATGGTAGAGGGCATATGTATCATTGACCCCACAATTCTTTGTAGGCAGCTTCTAGTTCCCAATGATTTTAGTTTCCTGACATTCATACCCTTGTGTAATCGCCTCCCTCTGAATATCAGTTGGACCTAGTGACTTTTAATAGACAGAATTATAATTATTAGAATATTTTACTCTAATGAAGAGAATACGGCAAAAGTGATGTCACTTGTGTGATTACGTCACAAAAGTGTGTGCCTTCTATCATGTTGGAACTTGTTTTTTTTGCTGGTACTCTTGCTTGCCCTCTCACCTGATGATGAAACAAGCTTCCATGCTGTGAGATACTCTAAAGAGAGACCTACATGGCAAAGGAATAAGGGAGGCCTCCAGTTAACAGCTCATGAGGACCTAAGGCATCAATCCAATAGTCCACAAGGAACTGAGTCCTGCCAACAAGTACATGAATAAAGTAGGAAGCAGATTCTTCGCAGTCGAGCCTATAAAGGAAAGCAGCCTTGAGAGAAACCTAAAGCCAGAGGACCCCGTTAAATCATGTCTGGATACCTGACTCACAGTAACTGAGAAAAAACTGTCATTGGTTTAAACCATTAATTTTGTATGTAATTTGTTACACGGTAATAAATGACTCATACAAATAAGTTAGCATGCTTTTTAAAACTGTGGTATTCTGGTAGTATGCTATAGCCAGGGCCCCATATCAAAGTGAAATACGATCTTGAAGCAATTATCAAATAACTGAGGCTAAAGCTTCAAATACTCTTGATAATTTAGATGAAAATATAGGTTGGCTCAATCTTTGTTCTAGTTCGTCAAGATCTGAACAGAAATAAAGAATAAAATCACGTTTATCATTGAAGATAAGGAAAACTCTTGTAATCACAGATTTATAAAACAGTGAAAAAACTTTCATTCTCACTTCAAATTTTTGTCAAGAATGAGAACATAGCCATGTTCAGATATTTACAGAGTGAAAATTGAGAGTTTCACACAACTCTCCACTCCAAAATAACTTTGTATACTCTATGGCCTATGAAAAGATAAGTGTGGAGGGTTTCTGTGACCTTTTTTTTTTTTTGGCTTTCACTTTTTTTTCTTTTTTTACAATGAAGATTTTAAAAGTAGTGTATTAGTTTCCTAAGTACCATAGACTTGGCGGCTTAAAACAACAGACATTTATTCTCTGTAAGTTCTGGAGGCTAGACATTTGAAATCAAGATCTTGGCAGGGTCTTACTTCCCGTGAAGCTTCTGAGCCTCTGGGGAAGGACCCTTCCTCTTCACTTCCAGCTATTCCTTGGCTTGTGGTAGCATTACCCCAATTACTGCCTTCCTCTTAACATAATTTTCTTCTCCTGTGCGTCGGAGTTTTCAGTTGTCATTCTCCTGACTGTGCATGTCTGAAATTTCCCTCTTACAAGTAAATACTGGATGAAAACTCACCCTAATGAACTCATCTTAACTTGATTACAACTGCAAAGACTATTTCCAAATAAGGTCACATTCAAAGTTTCCTAGGCTTAGGACTTCACCAAAAATTTGGGGGAGATACAATTCAACCCATAACAATTAGTATTTTTTAGTATTTTTTTAGTATTTTTT
>NW_011476565.1:0-1528 GCF_000754665.1 Bison bison bison | reverse complement strand
TAACTCCGGGATTTGGTGATGGACGGGGAGGCCTGGCGTGCTGTGGTTCATGAGGTCGCGAAGAGTCAGACACAACTGAGCAACTGAACTGACTGACATGTAGCTGTCCAGTTTTCTCAGCACCACTTATCAAAGAGGCTACCATTCATTGTATATTCTTGCCTCCTTTGTCATAGATTAGGTCACAGAGTCAGACAAATTTAGATTTCAATACTTGCTTCACTGCTGCTGCTGCTTCTGCTAAGTCGCTTCAGTCGTGTAGGACTCTGTGTGACCCCATAGATGGCAGCCCACCAGGCTCCCCCGTCCCTGGGATTCTCCAGGCAAGAACACTGGAGTGGGTTGCCATTGCCTTCTCCGACTTTCTTCACTACATGCTACTAATTCTTTTAAATACCCATTTCTTTTATCTGTGAAGTGGGATAATAAAAGTATTTATCTTATAGACTTGTTTTAAAGATTAAATATGATAGTATTAATACAGTGCTCTTGATAAAGTTGATAAAATATCTTTGTTTTCTAGCAGTTATACTTAATAAAATGCAAATTACTAAAAAATAACCACACATAGCTTCTGATTTTCTTATGTAAAATGAATTGAGTGTCTTTACTGATGGCTTGTGTTATATAATCTGTGTAAATATATGGCACAGCATATACCCTTAATATATGCTGGGATCCTCCATCACAGGTTGTATAAGATACAACAATTGAGTACAGTTATTTGTACAGTAACACATTATCATATATTTACTAGGTTTTTTCTCATTCATGAAACCATTTACTTTTCACAAAAACTTTTTATGTGTTGTATAATTTAAATGTTATGAGATATAGAAGAATACCAATAAGAAAGTGAAGCTTCAAAAAGTTAACTGATTTTCAGGATTAAATAGCCATTGAGTTTCAGAGCTAGAGTGCAAATCCAGATGTGTGTAAGCCTGACAATTTTGATCAATCCACCTCAGTGCCACATTTATACACTTAGGGATGGAATATAGGGTAGGGGCTTTTGAAGTAAAATCAAAAGTATAGTAAGAGAAGCAGGAGAAAAAAAAAAAAACTAGGATCATACTGTAATAGGGAAGCCAGAGATATACTCTGAACATGAAGCAGAAGCTCAGTGAAATAGATGTGGTCAACCAGAGGGAGTGATCTAAGTATGGACTGACAATCACCCTCATGAGACATAGTACATTGTTACCCTTTTTTAAGAAGGGTTACTGGGCGGGCAGCAGCACAGCATGCCCAGAAACACTATGTTGATCTTGGGATTCATAAACACAACTTCCAGTGTCCCAGTCACTTCACGCTTAAAACATGTGTGATCACACTAGATGAGAATCGATTGGCACAGACTATTTCAGTTCAGGAAATTCAGTGTCTCGGAGTTCTTTTCAGCTTTTGTTACTTGCAAGCAGTGTAGTTCCTTCAAGGTGAAAAAGAACCTCCTATTCTCAGTGCAACTGTATCTCATCAATAATGAGTCACACATCACTTGATAAACCACTTTGACAATGAACACATT
>NW_011476564.1:10093-11369 GCF_000754665.1 Bison bison bison | reverse complement strand
GATTAAAGACCTAAACGTAAGATCAGAAACTATAAAACTCCTAGAGGAGAACATAGGCAAAACACTCTCCGACATACATCACAGCTGGATCCTCTATGACCCCCCTCCCAGAATATTGGAAATAAAAGCAAAAATAAACAAATGGGACCTAATGAAACTTAAAAGCTTCTGCACAACTAAGGAAACTATAAGCAAGGTGAAAAGACAGACTTCAGAATTCGAGAAAATAATAGCAAAGGAAGCAACTGACAAACAACTAATCTCAAAAATATACAAGCAACTCCTACAGCTCAATTCCAGAAAAATAAATGACCCAATCAAAAAATGGGGCAAAGAACTAAATAGACATTTCTCCAAAGAAGACATACAGATGGCTAACAAACACATGAAAAGATGCTCAACGTCACTCATTATCAGAGAAATGCAAATCAAAACCACAATGAAGTACCATTTCATGCCAGTCAGAATGGCTGCGATCCAAAAGTCTATAAGCAATAAATGCTGGAAAGGGTGTGGAGAAAAGGGAACCCTCTTACACTGTTGGTGGGAATGCAAACTAGTACAGCCACTATGGAGAACAGTGTGGAGATTCCTTAAAAAACTGGAAATAGAACTGTCTTATGATTCAGCAATCCCACTGCTGGGCATACACACTGAGGAAACCAGAAGGGAAAGAGACACGTGTACCCCAATGTTCATCGCAGCACTGTTTATAATAGCCAGGACATGGAAGCAACCTAGATGTCCATCAGCAGACGAATGGATAAGAAAGCAGTGGTACATATCCACAATGGAGTATTACTCAGCCATTAAAAAGAATGCATTTGAATCAGTTCTAATGAGGTGGATGAAACTGCAGTCTATTATACAGAGTGAAGTAAGCCAGAAAGAAAAACACCAATACAGTATACTAACGCATATATATGGAATTTAGAAAGATGGTAACAAAACCCCTGTATACGAGACAGCAAAAGAGACACTGATGTATAGAACAGTCTTTTGGACTCTGTGGGAGTGGGAGAGGATGGGTGATTTGGGAGAATGGCATTGAAACATGTATAATATCATATAGGAAATGAGTCACCAGTCCAGGTTTGATGCATGATACTGGATGCTTGGGGCTGGTGCAGTGGGAAGACCCAGAGGGATGTTATGGGGAGGGAGGAGGGAGAAGGGTTCAGGATGGGGAACACATGTATACCTGTGGCGGATTCATTTTGATATATGGCAAAACCAATACAATATTGTAAATTTAAAAAATAAAATAAAAATTAAA
>NW_011476564.1:3864-7311 GCF_000754665.1 Bison bison bison | reverse complement strand
AGAGTCAGACACGTCTGAACGACTGAACTGAACTGAACTGAAGAAACACATTGTTTAGGGAGTCATTAGCACCCTTGTAAAGCTCGGCAGGAGCTACCATCAGTATGCTATGGGTGATGGCAAGAGAAGCTGCTGTGGGTTTGGACTCCAGAACATTAGAAGCTAGGTTGCAGTGCATAGCTGTCAGTCTCACACTAGAAAGAAATGTTTAAGTGAATATTTTTCTGTCATAGTTTCTCTGAAGAGTTAGCTACTGATTGCTGAGGGTCAAGGCACATGTATACACATATTTGTTTACTTACAGAGATGTTATATATATAAAAACCACTTTAGAGGTGAATGGGCTCTGTTCCTTGTCAGATGAAGGAACTAGCAACTATAATGGAAACCTGATGTGCTCAAAGTCACATAGGTAAAAGCACAATTTTGTCAAGAACCTGGTCCCCCTGATAGATTCTAGGGTACCGTGATATCTGTTCATAGAAAAAGGACAAAAAGAAAGACAAGAGGGAGAAATGAAGGAGAAAAACTCCAATAGCTATCACACTGAAAGGGAATATTAAGCATTGTGATAATCCATTAACTCATGACCCTTCCCCAAAGACCTTCCATTAAAGAAAAAAGAAGATAATTGCATTTTTGTGGGATTTTAGAAATCACAATAAAGTAGCATAGGAATTTTACCCTTTAGTTACTTATTTTTACAGAGAGTCAGTGTTTTCTGGTACTTCCTGATGAAGCTTTAAAGGGAAGGAAATAGTGTTGAGCACTCAGGAAATAATGACACTTGATCTCCTTTACCTTTACTTTGTCCTCTTTTCTTTCTTTTTTAAGGAGCTTGTTTTCTTTGGATGTGGACTCTTTTTAACGTCTTTATTGAACTTGTTGCAATATTGCTTCTATTTTATGTTTTGGTTTTTTTTTGCCATGAGGTGTGTGGGGTTTTAGCTTTCTCATCAGAGATTGAACTCACACCCCTTGCATTGGAAGATGAAGTCTTAACCACTGGGAAATCAGGGAAGTCCCTGGAAGGTGCTTCTTGTTGAGCACATACCTCTATAAACAGATGGTGTTGCTTTCACACACATTCGGTAAAAATTCTTCAAGAAAGGTAACTTTCCCTACTAAGCTCACTTTGGAATATATTGCTTGGCTGTCCACATATGGATAAATGGTAATATAAAAATGCAAAAGTTTTAAGTATATTATAAAAATGTCAATATTTATATACAATATATTTATAAACACTGGCAAAACCACATTAAATCTTTTTAAAGTTCTATTACATAGAAGTGAAATAAAATTCATATTTTATGATGACACCAGAAAAATTTAGAGATAATAAAAGAGTTTTGATGTCCTTTGTTCTCCTTGCTCCTCTGTGCTGTGCATTGTGCATCAGCAATACGCATCAACCCATCAACAGAAATGCACTCTCAACCATAAAGACCAACCCTCTCCCAGTGTCAATAGCTCCTTAAAAGAAAACTTTGCTTCTTGATCCTGTAAGGAGCCATGGCATATTTAGATTTGGATTGTGTAACCTGTCGATGGGCTTCCCTGATTGCTCAGTTGGTAAAGAATCTGCCTGCAACGCAGGAGACCTGGCCTCAGTCCCTGTGTTGGGAAGATCCCCTGGAGAAGGGACAGGCTACCCACTCCAGTATTCTGGCCCGGAGAATCCCATGGACTGTATAGTCCATGGGGTCGCAAAGAGTCAGACATGACTGAGTGACTTTCACTTTTTTCAGCCTGTCAATAATCCATCATTTAATGTACATCCCTCTGTCTCAAAAAACCTTTATAACTGTCCCTTGACTTCTTGCTGCAGTTAATGGGGTTGCAAAGAGTCAAACATAACTTAGCAACTGAACAACACACAACAATAACGACTTCTAAAGTGCAGAAGGCTTCTCAGAGTTTTCTGAGATGTTATAATTCTCAATTTGGCTTGAATAAAATTTTTCTTTTCTTTCTCAGATTGACTAATTTTTCATTGGCATAGGTAATATATTAATTCATGCCTGCTTGCTACTAAAAGGAGTTATAAAGAAAGTGAAGTAGCTCAGTCGTGTCTGACTTTTTGAGACCCCTTGGACTGTAGCCCATCAGGCTCCTCCATCCATGGGATTTTCCAGGGAAGAGTACTGGAGTGGGTTGACATTTCCTTCTCCAAGGAATCTTCCCTACCCAGGGATCGAACCTGGATCTTCCACATTGTAGGCAGACACTTTACCATCTGAGCCACCAGGGAAGTTAAAAGGAGTTAAGTCATGCTGAAATATAAAGATGAAAAATGATGAAAGTCCCCTTTAACCTTTTACTTCATAATCTTCAAATCCAACTTTCTTCTCATGAAATAACAATCTTGCCTCTTAACTTTTAAAATGGATTTCTTTTTTTTTTTTTTTTTTAAGAATTTTTGCTTCCCAGAAAAATTGAATGGAAAGACTTGAAATAAATTATTAGTCCCAAGATGGAATCTCTTTTGCCTTGGGTGCCTATCAGTAAAACCGAACTTTTATGTTCAGGTAAATGTTCCACTTGACCAGAAGCTTTGTATATCTGATCTACCAGTCCCCAAAGGTCAATTCAACTGTGAGCTGTAATGTAAGAGAGAGCCTGATGAGCACAGAAGCTGAGAGTGATTAACTTAAGATGGTTTGGAGAGAGCATCCAGAAATGAACCATGAATGTTATCAGCTCATCAAGCTTACTGGAAGCCATATAAGGTGTTTGGACTTGAAAACAACAGAAATGGAAACAATACCATCATGAGGATGTAACATGATCAGATTTACATTTTCAAGGTTTACTCTGGAAGTTGATCAGAGAATGGATTGAAATGAAGGAAAAGTTTCCTCTTAACTTGAATTTCTCTGAAATCCTTAGTCCTCCATTCCCTGCTGTGGCCAGTCCTCTGATAAAGGCAGGAAAAAGGTAATTAAAAGACTTGGAGAAATTACTAGGAATTGTATAAACTGTGAACTTATCCAATAAACAAGACACAAAGACTCTCAGTTTCATTTTCTCTTCTAACCAGGAACGTGTATTTATATAGTAATTTTACCTCGAAAGACTAGGAAAGACTTAAAGACAATATACTTTAAAGTACTAGTTGGTAATGAAAGTATCTCTTCTGTAGTTTTACACAAGAAACTACAAAATCTTTTAAAGAGTGAATAAATAAATTTGGTGGAAACTTTAAAACATTTTATAAAAACACCAAATCATATATTCACCAGTCTGACTCTTTAAGTCTTGATAGGTTACAGCTCAAAATAATCTACATGCCAGAGGGCCACGTCTTGGAGAAGCCTGCCCTTAGACCCATCAAGGTCAAATATGAAAACCCCACCAATCATGCCCTCTTTCTGCATTGCTGCTTCTCAGTCAGTTCAGTTGCTCAGTTGTGTCTGACTCTTTGAGACCCCATGGACAGCTGCA
>NW_011476564.1:889-1303 GCF_000754665.1 Bison bison bison | reverse complement strand
GAAAACCAAGATCATGGCATCTGGTCCCATCACTTCATGGGAAATAGATGGGGAAACAGTGGAAACAGTGTCAGACTTTATTTTTTGGGGCTCCAAAATCACTACAGATGGTGACTGCAGCCATGAAATTAAAAGACGCTTACTCCTTGGAAGGAAAGTTATGACCAACCTAGATAGCATATTGAAAATCAGAGACATTGCTTTGCCAACAAAGGTCTGTATAGTCAAGGCTATGGTTTTTCCTGTGGTCATGTATAGATGTGAGAGTTGGACCGTGAAGAAAGCTGAGTGCAGAAGAATTAATGCTTTTGAACTGTGGTGTTGGAGAAGACTCTTGAGAGTCCCTTGGACTGCAAGGAGATCCAACCAATCCATTCTGAAGGAGATCAGCCCTTGGATTTCTTTGGAAGGAAT
>NW_011476564.1:0-736 GCF_000754665.1 Bison bison bison | reverse complement strand
GGAGGGATTGGGGGCAGGAGGAGAAGGGGACGACAGAGGATGAGATGGCTGGATGGCATCACTGACACAGTGGATGTGAGTCTGAGTGAACTCCGGGAGTTGGTGACGGACAGGGAGGCCTGGTGTGCTAGGATTCATGGGGTCGCAAAGAATCAGACACGACTGAGCTACTGAACTGAACTGAACACACACTAGCATGAACTTTCCAGGTGGCTCCGAGGTAAAGCATCTGCCTGCAATGCAGGAAACCCGGGCTCGATCCCTGGGTCAGGAAGATTCCCTGGAGCAGGAAATGGCAACCCACTCCAGTATTCTCGGCTGGAAAATTCCATGGACGGAGGAGGCTGGTGGCTACAGTCTATGGGGTTGCAAAGGGTGGGACACAACTGAGCGACTTCACTTTCACTTTCACACGCTAGCAAGGTAGTGCTCAAGATTCTCCAAGCCAGTACATGAACCGTGAACCTCCAGATGTTCAAGCTGGTTGCAGAAAAGGCAGAGGAACCAGAGATCAAATTGCCAACATCTGTTGGCTCATCAAAAAAACAAGAGAGTTCCAGAAAAACATCTATTTTTGCTTTATTGACTATGCCAAAGCCTTTAACTGTGTGGATCACAGCAAACTATGGAAAATTCTTCAAGAGATAGGAATAGAAGATCAGCTTACCTGCCTCCTGAGAAATCTGTATGCAGGTCAAGAAGCAACAGTTAGAACTGGACATGAAACAACAGACTG
>NW_011476563.1:13223-14754 GCF_000754665.1 Bison bison bison | reverse complement strand
GACCGCTGATTTCCCCGCCACAAGTCAAGAAGAGCCCCTTATCCCCTCCTCAAGTCTAGATGAGGATCAGTTGCGCTTCTTCGCCTGTAAAGGAATGTGGACGTCCCCATCTCACCTCGAGAGGAGGCTGGTATCTACTTGACACTGGAGGGGAACCCGGGGGTCTTGTCACATTTCAAAAGCCACGCATTTCCCCATCCACTCGAGATCCGACCTTATTCCCTTGCACCGATTCGAATGTCAGCTGCGAATTAACTCACAACATGAAGGGAGTTCTGATGCCCTCGTTGCTAATTGGAAAAGAGCCCCTGGTCCCAAATTTAACTCGTCTGGAGGCCTGAAACCCCTTCTACAACTCGAGAGGAAAGCAGAGTTCCATGCCTCCAGTCAAGTTGAGACCTGACTCCCTGTTTGAAATGGCATACACAACCCGATACCCAGTTCAGAACAGGAGAGGAAACTCGAGGTTCCCACCTCAACTCTAGATGAGGCCCTCTTCCATTGCACCGACCCCAGTAGAGTCCCGAGAGGCCCCTCCCAACTCCACAGTATTCCTGACTTCCCATAGGCACAATGAGAAGCTCCAAAGGTCACCGTCACAAGTCGAGGGAACCCAGGGTTTCCTGCCGCAACTCAAGAAAGACCTCGAAATTCCCCCTTCAAGGCGTCTTGTGGCCCGATTATCCTGCCGTGACTCGTGAGAAATCCCGCGTTCCTGCTCACAACTCGGATAGAGACTGGACTTCCCTGGGGCCATAGGAGAAGCTCCCTGAATTCCCCGTTGTAACTCGAGAGAAACCCCACACGTCGTGCCACAGCTCGAGAAAAACCACGAGGTTCCCCCGTCATCGCCAGATGAAGCCCTTTCCCAATTCAGCGTCTGGAGAGAAATCCCACGTTCCCTCTTGAAATTCGAAATGGTATTTGACTGCCGGGGTCCAGCCCCGGCTGATCCAGGGATTTTAAAGGGGAGATGGCTTCGGCCATTACACTGGTTTTATTTAAATATTCATCAAGGTATAAAGAGTAACAGAATGAGGATAGCTCAGTAGGAAAATTCAGCAGAGAAAAGAGGCTGAGTACCTTGGTTTACGTGGAAAATCAATATAACCTGTGACATCAGGTTAGCTCTGACCACGGAGGCTGCAGGCACCTTCTCAAATAGCAGAAGGTGCCCCACCTTAGGCACCTTCTCAAGTGGGTCTTAGAAGCCCAGGCAAATAAATGGTCACAGGAGACCTCCGCGCTCCAGATGGAGACTCAGCCAGAATTGAAAGAAAGAATGGCATGGGGAGACCAAACTTTGGTGAGCAAGGCCTGTAGCTTTATTTTCAACAGGGGCTTTTATACCATAAGCTGTACATAGAGGATAATAGGGGGTGTGAAATCATGCAAAGTCAGCAGTCTTTTATCCTTATTGAAACCAGGGTTTCTTTCCTGCAAATTTATTGTATACAAATGATTTAGGTGATTTACATCATCTTCTGTCCAGAAGGCCTATTAACATTTTATGACTCTGACAAAGGTTTGT
>NW_011476563.1:8648-10179 GCF_000754665.1 Bison bison bison | reverse complement strand
AAAACCACGAGGTTCCCCCGTCATTGCCAGATGAGGTATTTTCCCACTGCAGCATCTCGAGAGAAATCCCACATTCCCTCTTGAAATTTGAAATGGTACTTGACACCCTTGATGAAACTCAAAAAGTTCCCCGACATACCAGTCCAACTCGAGAGGAACACCGAGTTTCCTGGCACTATTTAATCTGAGCCACTTCTCCCCTCATCATCTCGACCTGAGGGTCGATTCCCCTGCTTTGTCTGGAAAAAGATCACAACCTTCACGTCGCACCTCAGGAGAGGGTGGGTCTCACATTGAAACTCGAGAGGAAGCCTCGTCAGACGTGCCACATTCAGAAGACAACGATTTGCCTGTCCAGTCAAGGTAAGTCCAGATACCCAGGCACCTCTTCGAATATAACCCCAATGATGAACTCACAACATGAAGGGGCACTGACACTGCGGTTGCATCCTCTGGAAAAAGCTGCAGGTTCCAAATACAAATCAACAAGTGGCCTGATACTCCATGAACAACTCAGGAGGCAAGCGGAGTTCCGTGCTTCAACCCAAGACAAGGCCGGACTCCCCTATTTCAACTCGGCAGAGACCCTGAGATCGATGTGAGAAATGGAGAGGAACCCTGAGTTTCCCGCCTCAACTTGAGATGAGGCCCTATTCATCCCTGCAGGGCTGCACGAGGAATCCCGAAGTGCCCCTCGCAACACCAAAGGAGATCTGACTTCTCTGAGGAGACACGAACGGGTCCCCAAGTCGACACGCAACTCGAGAGGAACCCTAAGCTTCCCTCCACAACTCCAGGCAAACCACGATATTCTCCCCTGCATGCTTGGAGGAGGCCCTTTTATGCTGCAGCATTTCCAAAGAAAGCCCATGTTGCCCCCTGGAACTCGAAAGGTTACTTGACATGCTTTATGAAATTCCAGAACTTTCCCCAGATACGCGTCCCCACTCGAAAGGAATGCTGAGTTCCCCGCCACAAGTCAAGAAGAGCCCCATTATCCCCTCCTCAAGTCAAGATGAGGGTCAATTGCCCTGCTTCACCTGGAAAGGATGCCGACATCCCCATCGCACCTTGAGAGGAAGCTTGTTTTGGGGGCCGGCGTGAGGCACTCCACCCATGACGAAGGTCATGAGGAAGGAGGCTTGACATACGCAAAGGTGGGATAAAGCCTCAGGAGTCCCCCTGGAAATCCTCGAGCATCTACCCCCATAACCAGAGCCTGCCTACTTTACTACTTTGTGCTCTCCCCTACACCTCTGACTTTACGGGGGGCTGTCTCCCACCACGTCTTTCGGAGAAGGAGTTAACCTAGAGCTCCAGTTAATAATAATTCCTGGGCATGATAGGAGTGTTTCAACCTACAAACTCCTCTGAAGGTTCTCTAGCCTGCCTGACAGGCTTGTCTGGCCACATGTGATTGCTCACAGCCTCCCAACCGTGAGAGGCATGAGATGCTTTAAACCTTAAAAACGGTTCCTTAGAAAAGTTAGAAAACTTTAGTATGAGTATAATGGGCTGATTAGAAATTGTA
>NW_011476563.1:4226-5205 GCF_000754665.1 Bison bison bison | reverse complement strand
TTGCTAATCCGAAAGAGCCCCAGGTCCCAAATTCAACTCAGCTGGAGGCCTGAAAACCCTTTGACAACTCTAGAGGAAAGCTGAATTCCATGCCTCCACACACGTCGAGACCTGACTCCCTGTTTGAAACGGCGTACACAGCCCAAGACCCACGTCAGAACAGGAGAGGAACCCTGAGGTTCCTGCCTCAACTCTAGATGAGGCCCTCTTCCATTGCACCGACCCCAGTGGAGTCCCTAGAGGCTCCTCTCAACTCCACAGTATTCCTGAGTTCCCATAGGCACCCTGAGAAGCTCCCTGAGGTCACCGTCACAAGTCGAGGGAACCTAGGGTTTCCTGCCTAGGAACAACTCAATAAAGACCTTGTTGTTCCCTGTTCAACGCGTCTTGAAGCCCGATTCCCCTGCCGTGATTCGAGAGCAATACTGTGGTCCCCCTCACAACCCGAATGGAGATTGTACTTCCCTCGGGCCACAAGAGAGGCTGCCAGAGTTCCCCATCGTAACTCCAGGGAAATACCACACGTCGTGCCGCAGCTCGAGAAAAACTATGAGATTCTCCGGTCATCGCGAGATGAGGCCCTTCTTTTCCTGTAGGGCTTAGAGAGCAATCCCGAGTCCCCTCTCAAAACTCCACAGGTGGCTTGACTCCCTTTTCACCACACAATGGGCTCCAAGAGTTACCCGTCGCAACTTGAGAGGAGAGCGGAGTCCTTTGCTTCCACTTGAGACGAGGCTTGACTCCCCGGGTGAACCTTTAGTACAACCCTGAGATCCCTGTCGCCACTGGAGAGGAGAACGGAGCTTCTGGACACAAGCCTAGCTGAGGTCTATTTGCCCTGCAGTGACTCGAGAGCACCCCCTGCTCCACGTCGAAACATGAATGCAGATAGGACTTCCCTGGGGCACCAGGAGAGGCTCCCTGAGTTCACCGTCGTAACTCGAGAATCCCACCAGTACTCGAGAAAATTCACGAGGTT
>NW_011476563.1:0-636 GCF_000754665.1 Bison bison bison | reverse complement strand
CTCTTGGAAATCGAAAGGGTACTTGACACGCGTTATGAAACTCCAGAAGTTTCTTGAGATGCCCGTCCCCACTTGAGAGGAATGCTGAATTTCCAGCCACAAGTCAAGAAGAGCCCTGTTTTCCCCTCTGCAAGTCGAGATGAGTGTTGATTGCCCTGCTTCCCCTGGAAAGGAATCCCGACATCCCCGTCGCAACTCGAGAGGAGGTGGTATCTACTTGATACTCGAGGGGAACCCGGGGGTCTTGTCACAATTCGAATGCCATGTATTTCCCCATCCACTCGAGATCAGGCCAGATGGCCTTGCACCGATTCGAATGTCAGCCAAGAATCAATTCACACAAAGAAGGGAGTTCTGATGATTGGTTGCTAATTCGCAAAGAGCCCCTGGTCCCAAATTCAACTTGGCTGGAGGCCTGAAACCCCTTGGACAACTCGAGAGGAAAGCAGAGTTCCATGCCTGCAAACAAGTTGAGACCTGACTCCCTTTTTGAAATGGCATACACACTCCGAGACCCACGTAAGAATAGGAGAGGAAGCCTGAGGTTCCCACCTCAACTCAAGATGGGGCCCTCTTCGATTGCATCAAACCCAGTGGAGTCCCAAGAGGCCATACCCAACTCCAAAGTATTCCTGA
>NW_011476562.1:12165-13534 GCF_000754665.1 Bison bison bison | reverse complement strand
GCCTCTGCTGGACCTCAGGCTGTGTCCCTTAGCTGTGGACAGAGCCCCTGTGTTCTTGTGACCACAGTAAGGAACAAAGGCCATCCCCCGAAGAGGGCCACGAAGACCCACCCATCAGATATCCCTCCTCCCAGTGGGCTCTGAAGACCTGTCAGCAGACAAGATATCCCCGAGAAAGCTCAGAGGTCCCACCCATCAACAGCTTGTGTCTGATGGACGAGGGGTCCCCGCACCAAAGCCACGCAGGAGGGCCCCCGCCCAGCCCGCAGACAGCACAGGGCCAGGCCCAGACTCACATGGGCTTCCTGGGGGCTGTGGGGAGGCCCTGCGCTCAGGGAGGGTTGACTCTGGCCTTGGAAGCTTGATGCTAGGCTTCCCGTCAGAGCCTGGGCCTTTTCCTCTGTTGGCCGGGGGCTGGGGCTGGTCTGGGGGTCTCCTAGGGAGCACGGAGACTATCAGCATTACGGGCACAGAAGGCAGAGGACGCAGCGGGCACAGGGTCCCAGAACGCCGAAGCCCCGTGCAAACAGCCTTAGCGTCCCAAACAGCCACCACACCTGCTTGTGTTCGGTTAGAGTGAGAACAGAAAAATACATGGTTAGCTACTCCTAAAATTACCCTCTTGTTGGATAGTTATGGATGTGAAGACTCAGAAAGAACTTTAGAGACAGCGTTTACAATGTAGATTTTAAAGCCCTCTTTATGGTGGTTTTGGGTGGAGCTCGCAGACCGTCTGCCCAGCTGCTCTTTTCCTCGTCCACTCTTTGGGGGCTGGGCCGGCGGAGGGAGAGAGGAGGTGTGGGATGTGTCAAGGTCACCACCGCACAGCTGCAAGGTCAGCAAAGTGGGGACGGGGTGCTGCAGTGGCGTCTCTGCCAAGAAGTCCCAGGGAATTACCATCTTCCTACACGTTCACTCCACGCTGGAACCCGGCAGGGACAGCAAGGCCCGGGGATCCATGGCGGTCCCAAAGCCACAGGCCCTAGGGGACCAGAGCTCTTTGGCTGAAGCTTAGATGTGTGGACGCTCCACCGACGGGAACGCCTCCCTTTTGTCCGTGGCCGATGTTGAAGGCCAAGCTCGTTGCTGCTGTTTAGTTGCTTGGTCATGTTTGACTCTTTGCGACCCCATGGACTGGAGCCCGCCAGGCTCCTCTGCCCATGGGATTTCCCAGGCAAGAACACTGGAGTGGGTTGCCATTTCCTTCTCCAGGGGATCTTCCCGACCCAGGGATTAAACTTGCGTCTCCTCTTGGCAAGTGGATTCTTCACCACTGAGCCTCCGGGAAGCCACAAGGGCAAGGTGCTGTGTGGGTTGAGCTGAAGGACTGTGCTGGGGCGTCACCCAGGGAGGCCGGGCAGGCTCAGTG
>NW_011476562.1:6048-11261 GCF_000754665.1 Bison bison bison | reverse complement strand
GGTGGGAAGAACAGGGGCGGTCCCCCCAAGTGGGCAAAGAGGTGAAAGGGCTTTCTGGGGGGTTGCATACAGGAAAGGCTGGGCCTGGTGGCCGTCCTGTGTCCAGGGAGGTCGCCTGCAGAAGGCCCGGCAGAGGGACACCAGGCTGCCCCCTTGGCTCTAAAAGACATACAAACCCATACACTGTGGCTTCCACCGGCCTCAGGCAGGGCCCTCCAGAGCTAGGGGAGCCCAAGAACCTGAGGAGAGCCCTCAGCGCTTGAGGGAACCCCCAAGAACTTGGAGAGAGCCCTCAGTACTCAAGGGGAGCCCCAAGAACTTGGGGAGAGCCCTCAGTACTCAAGGGGAGTCCCCAGAACCTGGGGAGAGCCCTCAGTACTCAAGAGGAGCCCCAAGAACTTAGGGAGAGCCCTCAGTACTCAAGGGGAGTCCCCAGAACCTGGGGAGAGCCCTCAGTACTCAAGGGGAACCTCCAGAACCTAGGGAGAGCCCTCAGTACTTGAGGAGACCCCCAAGAACTTGGGGAGAGCTCTCAGTACTCAAGGGGACCCCCAAGAACCTGGGGAGAGCTCTCAGTGCTCGAGGAGACCTCCAAGAACTTGGGGAGAGCCATCAGTACTTGAGGGGAGCCCCAGAACCTGTAGAGAACCCTCCAGAGTGTGGGGGAGCCCCCAGACCTGCAGAGCAAGCAGAGCTGGTCTCCGAGGAAGGGTCTCACAGACGCTCCAGTCCTCCTGCCCCTCCGTCTTCAGAGACCAGTCCCACAAACGCCCAGGCCCCACTGTTCCCCTGGGGCCCCAGTGCCACGCTCCTAGCCCCTCCTCGCCTTCTTCTCCTTCACTTGCCCAGCATGTCTCTTTGCACAGGCCCCTCAGCACTCCCCGTGCTTCCCAGACGGAGTTCCAGGGCACCCTGGGGTTCCGAGACATTCTCCAGGGTGACCCTGGGGGGCCGGAGGAGCTCAGTGAGCAGGGCCTCGGAGCCCCCCTGCATTCGCCCTCCACCCCCTCACCCCTTCTTGTCTGCTTATAGAACCTCCTCTGCATTAGCATCGCTGCCCGGAGAGTGCAGAGAAATCAGCAAGCAGGGCTTTTTAGGGGATGGGGTGGAGGGCAGGCTGTCCCTTTAAGAGGCAGGTCCAAGTCTTAACTCTCAGCGCCTGCAAACCCTTATGTGAAACTAGGGTCTTTGCAGATGCAGACAGGCCACAGCGAAGGAGGCCTGGAGGCCCCCGAAACTGGAAAAGATGGGGGATTTCAGGCTTGTGGCTTCCAGAACTGAGAGACAGGAAGTTTCTGTCCTTTTAAGCCACTGATGTTGGGTAATTTGTCAGGCCACAGGCCCCTCACTGCACAGAGGGGCTGGGGAGGAGCCGGTTGGGGCACCCTGCCAGGCGGGGGGGCCACACCAGCTGCTCTAGGGGCTCCCCAGGGTGTCTGTGGGCTGGGGGTGGGGTACAGCACGGGAGATGGGGACAGTCTGGGGGCACGTCCAGCTCCCTGTCTGCACAGGTCCCCTGCCTGGAGGTCTGAGTGATCCAAGAACCTGCCCAGCCCTGAGCCCAGGGCCGGCCTGGAGGAGCCTTCCTCACACCCTTGGTGGAGGCAGCATCACAAACATCTAGACTCAGCCGGGCAGTGTGTCCTGGGGTGTCCTCGGGCAGGTCTGAGGTTCTGGGGACCAGCCTGGCGACCGTCCGTAGCCCGGCTGGCTGCTCTGAGTCGTCACGTCATCAGGAGGAGGAGCGGCCAGTCTGCGTGGCCTTTCCCACCCCGGCCAGGCCCCGCCATCTGGAAGGGCAGCCCTCCTGAGTGCCCAGACTCAGGGACAGGGAGGCCGGGTCGCCCCCAGCACACAGCTCCAGCCAGGCCCAGCAGGACACACGTGTGTCTGACCCTGAGCCGGCCGCAAGCCCGAAGCGGGCATGAGTTGCCAGGGCCCCCGAGGGGGTGGCGTCTGTCCTCAGCTGCCACCACTGCCACCCCACCCGGTTACCTTGGCTCGTGCGGCCGTGGCTCTCCGGGGGTTGGCCTCTGGCATCAGGTCGGCCGGCCACTGCAGGTGAATCCTTGTCCCACGCCAGCGTCGGAGGACACGGGTGACCATCCGCAGCTGAAGCTGCTGGAGGGGGTGTCCCATCCTGCGGCTCGCTGAGCAGGCTGCAAGGCAGTGCAGGGTGGGGTGACTGCTCACCCGGCTGCCCTCCACTCCCAGGGGGCCAGCCCTGACCAGAACATTCCACCAGTGCAACACCACCTCACATCCAGGGACAGCTGCGTGCAGTGGCCAAGCGGTCAGCACCGGGTGAAGGAAGACAGGCCCTGGCCCCTCCCTGCCCGGCAGCTTCTCGAGCAGGACCTGCACCCCTAAACGGGGCCGCTGCTGGGGGTGGCGGGGGACGTGCGGGGAGGGGGACTCTGTCTATGCCCCTGTTCCCTCGGGACGTCTGTGTGGAGCCCGACCCCCCAGCCTGAGGGCAGCACTCAACGTGCCTGGGTCCCACCTGAGCTCCGGGCACACGGACGGCAGGAAAAGCACCCCCATCGCAGCCCCAAGGCAGGGGGCAGGGAACAGGACTGCCAGGCTTCCCGGTCCCGTCTGGGTTTGAGGTCATGCCCACGGGGAGCCTTGCTCTAGAACATTCCCCCGCTCTCAGGGGCAGCAGGGAGTTCCTTCTGTTCCCTTTCTTCCCAGGCACTCGCTGCGACTGGGCACAGCTTACTGCTCCCCCAGGGCGGCCCTGAGCGTCCCCCTCCCCTGGATTGACACCCATGGAGGGGTGTGGGCTGGGGAGCGGGGTCAGAGGGCTGTCTTAGCCAAGAAACCGGGTCTCGGGCTTTTGAAGCAGGAGACATCTCGGGGGGCTAGAGCTCTGACCTGCGGGGCAGGAAGTAGCAGGCACCTGTCTGCACCAGTCTGTCCAGATGCAGGGCCCGGCCCACCCTAGAGCAAGGATGCAAAGGATGGGGAGGGGCTGTGCCCGGCCCAGAACCTGGCCGAACTGGCCAGAATGGAAGGCCCCGCACCCTGCCTCCCTAAAGACATCCCGTCCCTCCCAGCCCTCCCCAGTACACATGGGTCTCAGCCCTGAGCCCCCAGCCAGGGCATCGAGGGCCCCCACAGGCCCTGGATCAGGGATGCGCCCTGGCCCTGAGCAGCTCAGCGCTCTGCTGAGCTTCTCTTGAGGGAACGAAAGTACGAAGCGGTCCCTCCACGTGGCGGGACCTCCCAGGGAGGTTCCAGGCCTCTGAAGCCTCTCTCGCAGGCACACAGCTCTTCTCTGGCTTCTGACTTGCATCACTGGTGTGATGAGGAGCCACGTGCCCCGCAAGGACTCGATTCCAGGACACACCCCCCACCCTCGGAGTGAGCAGCCAGCCCCAGCTCCATAAACAAATTCCTGGTACCAAGAGGGTCCGGTCAGCCAGGAGGCCTGTCAGAGGTTCCTGGGCTGGGCGATCAAGAGTCAGGTGAACCATAGATCAGCACGTGAAAAGCGCTCTCAGAGGGCCCAGAGTTGAGCTCGGGCCCGGGGCCGAGTGTGCGATGACCCCCTTTCCTGGGAGAGGCATGAAAATGTGCCCCGCTGCTGGAAGGGGCCGCTGGACAGCAGAGGCGCCCCCAAGGGCAGGCAGGGGTTCCTAGAAGGCCACTCTTGAGGGGCCAGCTGCTTCCCAGGTTGGGGGTCACCTCTGCAGCCTCACCCCCAGGTTGCGGCTTTGGGTGGGAGGCGCTGAGGTTAGAGCCTCGCGGGCCGCCAGCCCTCGGGGGAGGAGCTGGGAGCTGGCTAGGAGGAAAGGGGGCCTCGTGGACTCTAAAGGGCCACTTGCATGAAGACAGAAGAGGAGGAGGGGTCCCAGTTCGGGGTCATCAGGACACTCTGCTTCCACCCACAGCCAGGACTCTGGCCCCTGCCCCTGACGACTCGGCCCCGGGAGCCTTCGGCTGCAAGCTGAGGCCAGTGGCCCCGCATCCAGGCTTTCCGAAAAGGCCAAGCTGCCCCGACCGGGGGAACAGCCCATGCCAGCCTCGAAAGGGGGTGCCTGGCAGCTAGGGGGTCCCACGCACACACCAGCCACCCACGTCGGCCCGCCTGCCCTGTGTCACTGTGCCCCACCGCAGCCCTGGGGATGGTGGCACCCCTTCCCCATTCAGCAGACGAGCGGGAGGACACGCCCCGGCCAGTGGCCCAGCTGGGAATGAGCTGGAATCCCTGCGCTCCTTCCAGAGGGCCAGGCTTCTCCCAGCGGGCCAGGGAGGTTCTGGCCTCAGCTGCCAGCCCCGTGGGCCAGCTGGTGGGGCAGGACCCCCCTCCCAGTCCCCGAGCATCCCCGCCTCTCCTCCCTGTGGCCAGGTGCGCAGGGCCCAGCAGCTGTGACACCACGGCCACCCAGCAGGCGAGGCTTTTAATGGCAAGTGCCAGGGCCAGGGCTGCCCATGAAGACTCACTGTGGGACTGGTGGGCTCTCGCTCCTCTGAGGGTACTGGCCGAGGGGGCTGCCAGGCGTGTGCCAGGCATGTGAGGAGCCCTGGCCCGGCCCCTCCGGCTGCTGGGGGCTTGTCTCAGTGCCCTCCTCCCGCCTGGCCTTGACTTCGGGGCTGGAACTCTAAGAGAAACAGCACAGAGGGAGCTGGTCCATCTCCCCTTAGGATAAGCAGGAGGCGGCTTCATGTAGCAGCCACCACGGCAGGGCGGCCAGCGGCTCGGCAGGCAGCCGGCTCCCGTGAGGCAGCAGCGGGCTGGCTGAAACAGGGGTCCTCAACTCGCGGGAGCCCCACGGTCCGTTGCTAACAGCCCCCAACAGGTGCAGACAAGAGGCCCAGAGCTGGGGGAGCCCTTGCCTGGGGCTGCCCGGGTCGCCGGGCTGGAACCCACAGAGGTGGCGGCTGTGGAATGCGGCAGCCCTGGGCCCCTCTCCTGCGGGCTGGCCTGGGATGACTGGGGTGACTGCTAAACTACCCCAGCTGCTCCGCAGAACCCAGTCCACCACCCTCCGCCGCCCCCCGGTGAGACAGTCGCCATCCCCAACCTGCGGGAGAAACGCTCGGCCTGGGGACAGGCGCCTGAGCTTGTCCTCACCGCCTTCCTTCTCCCTGTGATGTGGGGACAGGCCGCAGGAGCAAGGACACACCGCCACTCAGCTCCCGAGGGCCCGGCCTCTCAAGGGGCCCGGGCTTCTCCCTCCTTCCTGCCTCGCCCCCACCTCAGCCCC
>NW_011476562.1:0-5860 GCF_000754665.1 Bison bison bison | reverse complement strand
GCTGCTGCCCCTCCCGCCCGACCCTTCCGAATCCCTTCCCACCCTGGATCACGGGTGTTTTACACAGGACTTGCACGTGCCCAGGAAGCGGCCAGTGAGCAGCGTTTCTGGCCATGAGCCAAGCCCCCAGGCTGGGTGAGAACGCCTACCTGAGGCAGCCGCGTCCGGTCCTGAAGCTCTTGCTGCAGGAGGGCTGCGGACCTCTGCACGGAGACGATGTCCTTCTGCTGCTGCAGGAGCAGCTTCCTCTCTCGGTGAGAGGACAGGTGAAGGGTCCGCAGGTACCGGATGCCCCTCTGAACCAGAGGAGCACACGTTGGCACCCGGAGATGGGGCGGGGCAGCTCTGGCACTGGGGACCCCTGGCCCCTGCAGATGTCCCTGTCCTTCTCATCCTGCTCAGTCAGGAGGTCCTCCCAACCCCACACTTTGGCCTCCCCTGTCGCTTGGGTTTGGCCATCAGCTGGCTCCAGCAGGAGGCAGGAGGGAAGCTGGGGTGCTCATTCCTTGGGCACCTCCAAGCAAGGCTGGCACAAGCCGGCTGTGCCCCTGCCATCCCCCACCGCCCTCCCACTCGCCAGGTCCCGGGCTCTATCCCTGACTGTCCCCTGGCTCCTGCTGCATCTCTGATGGCCACCCTTTGGCAGAACCACCTTGCTGGGACGCACCCCCCCAGGGGAGGCAACAGCCTGTCCAGGTCAGAGGAAGAAACTAAGGCTCGGCAGGGCTGGGTCCCTCGCCCCAGTGGGCAGGGCCCTGACCCAGAGGCCACCAACGTCTCCACCCACAACAAGGGACCCCAGGGTCCCCGCCTCATTTGATAACTGGAACCCTTCCATCCCTTCCTCACGGTCTCCTGGGCTCCTCCTGCTGCCCCTCCGCCTGGGAAGCCCCACACCTACCACCCCACCTCCCTGGTCCACACAGGTCCCACAGGATGGAGGTCAAGCCCACCACCACCCCTCCCGTCGCAGCTGAGGGACCCCAGGAAAGACGAGCGCCAGGCCCCGGCCTCAGTCTCTTCATCCAGCTCCCACCCCACACAGGGCTGTCTGGAGACCGAAATCAAAGGACACCAGCACAGTGGCCCCTGACCCCAGATGAGGAAACTGCACTCAGAGAAGCTGCGAGTCCCCTCTGAGGTCAGAGGTCCATGCTAGCTGGGCCAAGCCCTCCAACAACCCCATCGAAACACGCACGGCTGCAGTCCTCCCCTAATGAGGCTTAGAGAGGCCCGGCCACTGTACAGAGGCTACAATGGTCAGAGCACCGCGCTGCCCCCACCAGCTCTGAACGCTCCCCTTGCAGCCCTGAGCAGCCCTGGAGGGTGCCAAGCACCCAGGAGTTCTGTGGTGGGGTGCTCGCGTTCCCAGCCCCCGGAGAGCAGCAGGAGCCCCTGGGGGTCGCCCGCCGGGAGCCCGCCCTTACCAGCTCCCGCTCAAGGTAGCTGAGGGCCTGGTGCTGCTTCTCTGCCAAGGCCACCAGCGCCGCGTAGCTGCCAATGCTGTTCAGATACCTGGCAGAGGAGATGGCTTGACTGGACTGACTGCTGACCTTGGGGCCTGCCCGTGGGTGTGGAAAACCACAGTCCTGGCCAGCCCGAGCCATCCAGGTGGACCTGGCAGGCCCGGTTCTCACCGCAGGGCCATCGGGAGGAGATGGCCGTGCGTGGGCAGGCGGGGGAGCCCCGAGGGGCCCAGTGGCCCCAGTCCAGACTTCATTCTTCCCATCCCCTCAGGACCACCTTTGGGCCTGGAGGGAGGAAGGGAGGACAGCGTATTTCCCATGCTGGCACCCCAGCCCAGCCAGAGGGCCCTTTTGGGAAGGTGGGAGTCATCATGGAATAGAAGACCCCCAGCCTGGCACAACTGTAAACCACCAGTAATCTTAACTGGAATGAGCTATTCGGAGACCAACATGGGAATAACAAGTAGCTGTAAAAAACGCATCCTCATTGACATGAATTCCACTTCCACAAATCCACCTTAAGGAATTCTTCTCTGGGATGTTCAGGACTCAGGGCACGGAGCTGGAGACGCCCCAGAGGCCCAGTTAGAGGGCGGCTAAGGGGGCTGCTGTCTCTGCGCTGGGTGCACTGAGTGTTGTAACGCTCGTGCAGGGACAGGGAGAGGGCTTCTTGACTTTTAAACGAAAACTCAAGTTACAACGGCGTGTCAGTTCAGTTCAGTTCAATCGCTCAGTCGTGTTTGACTCTTTGCGACCCCACGGAGTGCAGCACACCAGGCCTCCCTGTCCATCACCAACTCCCGGAGTTCGCTCAAACTCATGTCCATATCGATTCGGTGATGCCATCCAACCATCTCATCCTCTGTTGTCCCCTTCTCCTCCCGCCTTCAATCATTCCCAGCATTAGGGTATTTTCCAATGAATCGGTTCTTCGCATCAGGTGGCCAAAGGATAGGAGTTTCAGCTTCAGCATCAGTCCTCCCAATGAATATTCGGGACTGATTTCCAAGGCAATGGCACCCCACTATAGTACTCTTGCCTGCAAAATCCATGGATGGAGGAGCCTGGTAGGCTGCAGCCCATGGGGTCGCTAAGAGTTGGACATGCCTGAGCGACTTCACTTTCACTTTTTACTTTCGTGCATTGGAAAAGGAAATGGCAACCCGCTCCAGTGTTCTTGCCTGGAGAATCCCAGGGACAGGGAAGCCTGTGGGTTGCTGTCTGTGGGGTCGCACAGAGTCCGACGCGACTGAAGCGACTTAGCAGCAGCAGCAGCAGTCTATTCCAAATGCTGTTTAAATACCTATCTGTGTATCTCCCTTAACAAGATCTGCCAAGACAGCCTGGAAAATGGGCAGAGATGATCTCGCAGATGTGGGGCTAGGGGAGGTTTCAAAGCCACTGTATTCACCTTTTGGTACTTTTGGTCTCATCAAACTTTCTCCAAACGCCCATGACCCTAGGTAGCAGCGCTTTACCCTGGGGGTACCGAGTGGGAGCGGGGCGGGGGCCCTGCGCGGCGCGCACGCGCTCACCCTCGCTGATGCTCCAGCCAGGCCAGCTCGGTGCGCGTCTTCTCCTCCAGCGCCTTCTCGCGCAGGCGCAGCAGCGCGGCCTGGTGCCGCGCGCGCAGGTCCTCTTCCCGCAGGCTCTGCTCCAGCATCTGGATCGTGAAGCGGCTGAAGGGTACCGGCGCCGCGCTCCGGGGCCTCGTCCGGCTCCCCTGCGGTGGGGCGGGCCGACCGGGGCGTGTCACCACCACCGCTGAGTGTCTCCGAGTGGGAGCAGCACCCAACTCCCCCGGGAGGAGGCTGCGGCCTCCAGGGAGCCTTCCCGGACTGGCCGCCCCAGTGTTCTCCATGTCGTGCCCCTCTTCCCCGGGACACGTTACTGTCCTCCTCCCAACTGGGGGCTCCCGAAGAAGGCAGGGTGGGGTCCTTGCCCTGTTGGCCCTGCACTCAAGCCGGCCACGTGCTTGTGCTCTGGATGGGTTAGGAAAGACTGGGCCCCTCCCTGACATGTGCAGTCAGCACTGCCTGGGCCAGCCCTGCCCCAAACCATGTCACCTGCCACCCCAGCCCTGAGGAAGGGGCTTGAGCGGATGTTGGCTGGAAGGGTGGGTGGTACCCGTGGCAGGGGGAGCCTCCCTTCACACAGGATCTGCAGCGGAGTCCCCCTGGGTGCAGGCTGTAGGAGGGGTGGGTCTCAACGCCTGATGTCCCCAGGCACGGAGAACTGCGTCTCCTACCTCCTGCCAGTGCCTCCCCTGGGGCCCACTTGTGAGTCCCTTCCCTGGGGTTCTGTACCTGGAACCTGAGTTCCTCCCAGAGCCTGGCTGGAGGCAGCTGGGAGGGGCGCTGGGCTGGTCTCCCTTCCTGCATAGGCTCTGAGGACAAAAAACAGGCATGGCTGGTCATATAAGGTTCCAGGGACCTTTTTTACAGGAAGTCTTCACCAATCTAGGGTGTCTGGGCAACTTAATCTACCACCACCACCACCACAGCACAACCCTCCCCACCCAGACACAAAGGTTCAGCCAAATCTTCAAGAGGCCATGAAACGGAGCAGGACTGTATGGTTCTTCCCTCCACATACACCCCAATCCCAGTCATGTCCCTGACCTGCCTTTATCTAAAAAAGACTTTAATCAAAGAATAAATGTAATCAGAAAAGAAAATACAGAAATTAGTCCTGAATTTTCATTGGAAGGACTGATACTGAAGCTGAAACTCCAATCCTATGGCCACCTGATGCGAAGAACCAGCTCATTGGAAAAGACCCTGATGCTGGGAAAGAGTGAAGGCGGGAGGAGAAGGGGACGACAGAGGATGAGATGGTTGGATGGCATCACCAACTCAATGGACATGAGTTTCACCAAGCTCCAGGAGTTGGTGATGGACAGGGAAGCCTGGCGTGCTGCAGTCCATGGGGTCACAAAGAGTTGGACACGACTGAGCGACTGAACTGAACTGATGTATACATACACACATATATACACATACGGGTATACATACGTGTGTATGTCTGTGTAGATACATAGATACATAAAATTTAAAAGTTTCTTGAGTGTTTACAAAGATAACAATGTATTGTGGAGTTATAAAGTAAAATGCATGACTACCGTGGCCTAAAGTCCAGAAGAGAAGCAATGGAGGGCTGTAAGGTCCTCCTGTTCTGGGTGAGCCGGTGGGATGTCACGTGCAGATACACCAGAGGCGCTGTTGTAAATCCCAGATCAACCACTGAAGCCAATTACAGCTCAGAAGCCAACAACAGAGAGAAAATCGAATGATAGAAAAATACTTGTTTGACCCAAAAGAACGCAGAAAAAGAAAGGAGAAAAGGCCAGTTGAGACAAAAGAAAATAGCAGGATGATAGACTCAAAACCTAACAACATTGAGACTTCCCTGGCCATCCAGTGGTTAAGATTTTGCCTTCCAAAAAAAAAAAAAAAAATCTAAACAAAAAAGAGAAAGGAACAAAACAACAACAAAAAAAAACTTTTCCTTCCAATGCAGGGGACGCGGTTTCAATCCCTCCCACAGGCCTTTGTGACCAAAACTCCAGAAACAAAGGAAAAACAATATTGCAACAAATTCAATAAAGACTTTAAAAAATGGCCCACATTAAAAAAAATCTTTAAAAACTCTAACAGTAATGATAATTCTGTTCAATGGAAATAGCTAAGCACTCCAGGTGAAAGGCAGAGATTGCTGGATTGTATAATAAGACAAAAGAGCAAGATCCACCTACGGGCTGCCTCCAAGAAACACACTTGAAATAGGAAAACACACATTCGTTACAAGTGGGAGGATGGAGAGGACAGACCGGCTGGACTGTCTGATGCTAGCTGTGGGGACGCAGGAGTGGCTGGATCAGACACAGCAGGCCGCGGAGCAGCGCGGGTCGCTGGGGACAGAGGGCTGTCCCACGAGGGCAGAGTTTTAAAGGGGTGGGTCCACCAAGGGCCAGGGTAATCCCAAATGATGATGTTCTCAACACCAGGGTTTCTTTTCAAGAGCTCACAGAACATCCACCAAGATAGATCCACATCTCTACATATTTGGGCTCAGGTCCGTCTAGTCAAAGCTATGGTTTTTCCAGCGGTCATGTATGGATGTGAGAGTTGGACTATAAAGAAAGCTGAGCACTGAAGAATTGATTATTTTGAACTGTAGTGGAGAAGACTCTTGAGAGTCCCTTGGACTGCAAGGAGATCCAACCAGTCCATTCTGAAGGAGATCAGTCCTGGGTGTTCTTTGGAAGGAATGATGCTAAAGTTGAAACTCCAGTACTTTGGCCACCTCATGCGAAGAGTTGACTCATTGGAAAAGACTCTGATGCTGGGAGGGATTGGGGGCAGGAGGAGAAGGGGATGATAGAGGATGAGATC
>NW_011476561.1:11949-13569 GCF_000754665.1 Bison bison bison | reverse complement strand
ATGGAAACAACCTAGATGCCCATCAACAGAGGAATGGATAAAGAAAAGGTGATACATATATACAATGGAATATTACTCATTATAAAAAGGAACAAAATCACATCATTGGTAGAGATATGGATAGAACTAGAGACTGTCATACAGAGTGAAGTAAGTCAGAAAGAGACAAACAAATGCCTTATATTAAAGTACATATGTGCAATTTGAAAAAATTGGTGTAGACGATCTTACAAAGCAGAAATACATACATAGACATACAGAACAAACATACAGAAACCAAGGGGAAAGGAGGGGTGGGGTGAATTGGGAGATTCGGATTGACACATATACACTTTCGATACTATGCTGAAAATAGATAACTAGTGAGAGCCTACTGTATAGCACAGGGAACTCTATTTAATATTCTGTGGTGACCTAAATGGGATAGAAATTCAAAAGAGAGGATATATGTATATGTACAGCTGATTCACTTTGCTGTACAGTAGAAACTAGCACAACATTGTAAAGCAACTATACTCCAAAAAAAAAATTTTTTTTTTAATGAAGAAAAATAAAGGCTGTCTCAGACAAGCAACAAGTAAGAGAATTCTGTCCTGCAAGAAATGGTAATTTTCCTTCTGCCTAAAGAAAATCTTTGAAATCAGAAGCTTACCTCTATACAAAGAAGGGAAGAGCATCATAAAAGGAATAAATGAAGCTAAAATAATTTTTTTCTCAACTGATCTAATATATTTTTTCTGCTTAAAGTTATAATAGTAACAATGAATTGCATGGTTACAGCATATGGATAAAAAAATATCCCAGGGGATGGAAGGGAGGAATTATGAATACATTGTCATAAGGTGTCTGCACTACACAAGAAATACAATATTGTTATCTGAAGGCATACTTATATCAGTTAAAAATGAATATTTTAAACTGTAAGGCAACCACTAAAAATTTCTTAAAGACATATAATTGCTACACTAATAGAGGAGATAAAAACTGAATTCTAAAAAAACAAAAAACTGAATTTTATAAAATGCTCCATTAAAATCAAATAAGGCAGAAAAAGAAACCTCTGGTAATAAGCAAAAGTTACAAATGTAGGTAATATTTGCTCACATATATTAATAATTATTTTAATGTGAATGTTCTAAATGCAACAATTAAAAGAGAGTGATTGCCATACTAGATACAAAACAAGACCCAATCATATACTGCCTACAAAAAAAGATACTTTTTAAACAAAAATGATAGGATAAAAACAAAGGGATAAAAAAGATGCACCTTTAATCAAAAGAAAGTAAGTTGGAGTAGCTTTATGAATTTTAAACCAAGCAGATTTCAGAACAATGAAAAATATCAGGGATAAAAACAGGCACTGCATAATAATAAAGGAATCAATGTTCTAAGAAGATATAACATTCCTAAACATGTGCGCACCTAACAATAAAACATCAAAATATATGAGGCAAAACTCAATACAATTGAAAGGATAATAAAAGAAAACCCTACTACAGCTGGAGACTTCAGCTCCTACCTCCCCCTTCAATAATTGCTAGATTGAGTAGGCAGAAAAATCAGTAAGAATATAGTTGACTTGAATGGTACTGTCAATCAACAATCTAATTGACATCT
>NW_011476561.1:7481-9347 GCF_000754665.1 Bison bison bison | reverse complement strand
GTAATGTGGTATCCTGGAAGGGATCTTGGAACAGATGATGGACACTAGAGAAAAACTGAGGAAATCTGAATAAAGTATGGAATTTAGTTAATGATCATATATGCATACTAGCTTATTAATGGGCAAATGTACCATCTTAATATATGAAGCTAATAGGTGAAACTGGACATGAGGTATATGAAAACTTTCTGCACTATCTTTTCAGTAATTCTGTAAATCTATAACTGCTCAAAAATTACACACTTACCTTAAAAATGATCATTACTGTTTTAAAATTACCATAGCATATCCAAAGATTTTTCAGGGTGAGTGACAACGCAGAATGATTAATGCTGGTCCCCATTCTAATGTCCATACACACAAATACATCTGTCCAATTGGGTAATTTGTCTATCAACCTCACCTTGATAGATTCTGCTTCACTGGCTGTCCTTATTTCTAAGAAAATAGGTCAATTCAACTTGCAGACATCCCAGCCAGGCTTCAAACCCACACTTGCACACACAAGTGCTACACTTATACTCAACCGATTGACAGATGATTAAGTGATCATTATCTGGTTATGAAAATTTGAACTAGAAAGATAAACAGCAAAACTTGACTATTTTGTTCTACCTTTGAATTGCACTGCTTTGGGCCAACCACTGTTACAATATAGGCTTGGTTAGTATATTCCTTTCTTTCTTCTCTTTGCCATTTAATGGCAAGAAGGCAGCCAAAGCAAGGAAGAGAGGAGAGAAGCTTCAGGAGAAGAAAAATCCAGAAGTAGAGTCCAAGCCCCTAATTAACTCCTAATAGGAGCTTCATTGTCTCTTTCTTATCTTCTGACTTTTAAGTAACAATCCTAGTTTTCATCACAAATTTCCTTCTGTCTCGGCTTCAGGCTTTACAGATGACTGGCACTTTTAAATTGTGAGAATGGTTTACCTTGCTGGCTGAGCAGCCTCTCAAAAATCATTTTATTAGGGGGAAAAAAATCAGGGCCAGCAGCTCAGTGAGTTCTCTCTTGGCAGCATATCTTTTTATTTCTTGAATTTCATTGTGACTTGTTTGCCTTGTCCCTCTGCCATCGTCTAGTCTAACATCCTAATAACAGCCTGTAATTTGTAATTTGGATTTTCAAAGCTGTATTTTTCAGTCATGTTCTTTCTGTCCAAATCAAAGAAACCATTTCAATGTCAGGCGGCGGGACAATGAGAGAAAACCTGGGCAGGCACACATGTTTTTTCATACACGAATGTGCACATGCATTCATACACACATACAGGCACGTTTTCAGGTCGAAGCCTTGCCTAATTCTAGCTCAAATATTTTGCTTTTCTCTTTCTTCTGTTTCTGAGCACCTAACTTCCAGGCTGAAAGGGAAGTTTGGGGTTTGGGGGTTTTTTATTATTATTATTATTCAGTATAGAGTTTGAACTATTATATTTTCAAATCAGTATTGAACAGTCTCCTACCAAAGACACAGAAATCTTTGTAAATAAAGCATTCTGACATTCAGGAACATTTAATTTAAGTATCCTACACCTTGTATTATTGCTTGAATATTTATATTTTCAATTTTATTCATCTGTTCTATGGTGCATGCCAATAGTGATTAAGTTAGTAAAACTTACCATGCTCAGAGTGTGTTCCAACAGGAGGAAGAGCTTCCCTAGTGGCTCAGAGGGTAAAGCGTCTGCTTGCAATGCGGGAGACCTGGGTTCAATCCCTTGGAGAAGGAAATGGCAACCCACTCTAGTAATCTTGCCTGGAAAATCCCATGGACGGAGAAGCCTGACAGAAGGCTACAGTCCATGGGGTCACAAAGAGTCAGACACGTCTGAGAGACTTCACTTTAACCCTTTAACCACCCAGTTGCTGCTT
>NW_011476561.1:7257-7381 GCF_000754665.1 Bison bison bison | reverse complement strand
GTCCCCACCTCTTAAACAGAAATACTGTTTACAAACACCTCCAAGAGAAAGGCAGTGTATCATTCCAGCTGTTGAAATTCTAGAGCTATAAGTGACTAAAAATAATGAGGCCAACATTTCATTT
>NW_011476561.1:1352-4252 GCF_000754665.1 Bison bison bison | reverse complement strand
TTTTTTTTTTTTTACCTACTCGTGTGGACAATTGCCCTGTCACAAGCTTGGTTTAATTACAAGCAAAGACCAGGATTTGGGACAACCAGAGGGAAAATGGTGATGTGAAAATGAGAAACCACAACACTTCTGTTTGCTAGGAATTCAATCCAGCCTGAAATCTCTTTACGCTACTATCCCGCAGCTCTTCTGCTCTTACACACAACTTGGCCGAGTGCATATTACCTTAGTACCACTAAGTACAAGATCAGAGTATTTCAACATTTTTTAAGATACAGCTTAAGACATAAAAACAGAGTGGTTCCACTGAAGCAACACCTAGGGCTTCAGATCCCTTGCTGTTTTGGCCTCTTACCATGTGCACACCCACTGCCAGCTCAGGTGCCACCTGTTATCTTTCTCTGAAAAGACACTCTGCTATTCTAGAATTCTCTGCCAAGGACTTGCTTTTGCCTCTTAATGTGCACTGATGATTTCTAAATAGAAGGCTGTATTCCCACTGTACCAGAATCACCTGGAAAGTATTGTTTATGTCTTTATTGTCCCTACTCAGGAGACTGTGACCCACAGATCTGAGAAAGGGCCCAGATAATTGTTTTTAAACAAGCTTCCCAGGTGACACAGACACTCAGACAGGTTTCCAATCCCCCTGAGATAAAGCTTACAGGTGGTGCTATTAAAATTTCTCAGAGACCCTCAAATGGCACCAAAGTTTCACTGACCATCTCTGGAGACGGTGACTTGATGCTTCATCTGATCACCTCCCAGAGGACTCCAGCCTTCTTGTTGTGATTTATTTGGAAGCCAAGTTTTACAGTCAAGAGCAGACATGATTCCATGTCATCCCCCACCGATGTTTTCAAAAGTTACTCTAATGGTATGTTTGTTCTATCTCACTGAGCATTTTATCCTGTAGGCAGTATATGTGTATTTTACACTAAAATAAAGGCTTTTTCCTATTTAAGGCCCCATATCATCAGTCACCACTGAAGTTTTCGTTAGAGTGAAGATTAGTACGAGAAAGTTTTGTAAACAGAATAATGCTGACGAGCTGCTCTGAAGCTTCTTTTTAATATGTTTTCTTTTTTCAAAGAGGTTATGGTTTGAAGCAGCCTTTGAAGCAAATGAACCCATTAATCAGGCACTAAAATGCTGCTACAGCAGTTTAAATCTATATCAATGAAAGTGTACTCTGGAAACCTTTTGCCAAAACTGTCCAGCTTGATTGATTGTTTTGCATATACGTGTATCTTTTGTTCCCCCGGTGCTGCTGTGTTCCTGACTACAGGCAATATTTATAGGGCAGAAGAGCAGAAAACAACACATCCACAAATATCCAATCTTTATGTGAATGAATGGCTGTATGGTAAACCAAGCATTCCACAATGAAAGGAGATGCATTTAGGCTGCACACGCCTCAACCACAATAGCAAAGCAAGCCAATATTGTCTCTGGCCACTGCTGTGGATTCTCCTATTACCCCGTCAATCTCTTCCTGCCTCATGGTTCAGAACTCCCCCTCCTTACAAAGGCCATCTTCTAAGCTCAGCATCCTCACCTTCTGGAAGCTTGCTCCAACCACCTAACCTAAGAGAGCAACCTCCAGTCCCAGCATGATAGCACTGTCTATTCTGACAACCTGTTCTATTGTCTTCATAGCAGTTATCACCTTTTGTTTTTATTACTGCTCTCCTCCACCAGGATGGAAAATTTAAGAGCAAGACCCTGTCTGTCTTGCCTTCACAGGATAACCAGAGTCAAGTTCAGTACATCATAGGCAATTAATAAATATCTATGGAACTTGATAGAAGCAGTCCAATGCACTGAAAATTAATTGGCCAAATATCTACTCTCCAAAAGTCCAAATACAACTTGATTTATTACTTGAAATTACTGTGGAAAAAATGGTTTAAAAAAAAAAAAGAAGAAGAAGTTAGAAGAAGGGTGGAAGAGAAAATGGCACACCAGGAGATCCAAAGGAATTCAGTAGAAACAGAAAAAAAATCCTCTTTGGACTTTTGAAATGCTATAATGAAAACACACTTTTCTGAATATTAAATATATTTGTAAAAATATCAAACCACTCTATCAGCCTTAGTTTGCAACAAATTGACTACTCTGTTAGGACCATCTACTCAGAATTAAGCACAGTGAGCTTTATAAAGATTTAATATGAGGATGTACATTTTAGGGTAAATTGATGAATTTGGTAGGTTAGACTAACGGGTCACTTGAAAAACATTGTTATTTAACAAATCAATTACTCAGCCTATTGATTTTAGCTTATTTAGCAAGAAACTTCTGGACCTTGAGCTTTATTATTCCCATCTTACAGTGGGTGAATCTGAGGGTCACTAGCTTGCCCACGGATACACAAGCAGTAGGTGGAAGACCTGGCTTCAGCTTGGAGTCTTTCAGCATCTGGAGTCTGAGCCTTTGACACCGAGTGGCACTGCCTACCCAGCAGGCCCTCAGCAGCCTAGGATTTAGTGTCGACAGTTCTGACACTTCTAGGATGCTTCTGCCAGATCGAGGTACGTAGTAACACAATTTGGATAATATAAGACAGGAATTTGAATCAAGGCGGCTTAGAGAGCAAGTAGGGTAGGCTGTGGAAGAATCTGAATGCTTATGAGACTTTATTTTCTGCTCGAGATTGCTCTAGAAGTCACGCTCATGAGGTATCTGAATTTTACTTGGAAAAAGTGTGTGCTATAGATGAGAGATTTTTATAAACCTGGGATGTATGAACATCATACCAGGCATGTTCAGTATCTCATGAAAGTCAACTTGAAGGTCCTCACAGATAAGAAGAGAATATACTGTACAATAGAAGCCTTGGGTATTTACAAATTTTCCACATTGGCCTCTTATTTTTCTGAGCAATATGGTAAGCAGGA
>NW_011476561.1:0-331 GCF_000754665.1 Bison bison bison | reverse complement strand
GGTTTTCATTTTGGTTTCAGAGAAGTGTTTTAAGGAAAGTACAATTGACTCTGCTCCATCAACCTACAACTCAACAGCAGGGAGGGAGACCTCCAGCCTGCAAAACTCACTCCTGGGCTGCCCACACTGGAGAGGGGGTTACTAATGGGCAGAGAATGAAGAGACTAAGGAGCAGAATGAGAAGAGAGGAGGGGTAGAGAACCTGAGCAGGTTTCCCTGGTGGCTCAGAAGTTAAAGCATCTGCCTGCAATGTGGGAGACCTGGGTTCGATCCCTGGGTCAGGAAGATCCCCTGGAGAAGGAAATGGCAACCCACTCCGGTATTCTTGCCT
>NW_011476560.1:3744-15989 GCF_000754665.1 Bison bison bison | reverse complement strand
TAAGCTCTCACATCCATACATGACCACAGGAAAAACCATAGCCTTGACTAGATAGACCTTTTTTGGCAAAGTAATGTCCCTACTTTTGAATACGCTATGTAGGTTGGACATAACTCTCTTTCCAAGGAGTAAGCATCTTTTAATTTCATGGCTGCAGTCACAGGTATTCTGGGTATTTTTGCCACCTGGTAGGCTGCAGTCCATGGGATTGCTAAGAGGCAGACTTGACTGAGTGACTTCACTTTCACTTTTCACTCTCATGCATTTGAGAAGGAAATGGCAGCCCCCTCCAGTGTTCTTGCCTGGAGAATCCCAGGGAAGGGGGAGCCTGGTGGGCTGCCGTCTACGGGGTGGCACAGAGTCGGACATGACTGAAGCGACTTAGCAGCAGTAGCAACAACATGGTTAGTCCACCTAGAGCCAAGATAAATACTCAAAATACTAAGAGTATTTTGAATTTAGTGTTTATTATATAATTGTTTGTGACTAAATCTAAAATGACAGTACCTAGTGACCTAAGAGATATAGATAAATTAGATGTCCATAGTAAGTGCAATATTATCCTTCTAACAATATGGCTAGATGGATTCATTTCTAGGAAGTTTTTTAAATGGAAGGAAATTGCCAAAATTATGAAATAACTCTGTGTAAAGGAAACATTTTAAGGTCTTATAATGAAGAAACTTTTATTCTAGTTGAAAATTTGGATATGCAGAAAGGAAAGAAGAATTGAAGAAAAGAACTTATGTGGATATGTCCAAATAGATATTGACAGGTACAATAGTAATGATAAAGTATCAAATTGTGCATATATGTTTGTATTAGAATTCAAGGCAGCAAAAATGGCATGAGCAGTGAAAAAGGTAGAGAGAAATTATGTCTTTTCGTTGTTTCATAAAAGTACAAAAATATGAACTTACTAGACTATTGAGTAAAGAATGCATGCTGTAAAATGTAGGGCACTTATAGAACTGCTGCTGAGTTGCTTCAGGTGTGTCCGACTCTGCGCGACCCATAGACACTTACCCCACCAGGATCCCCTGTCCCTGGAATTCTCCAGGCAAGAACGCTGGAGTGGGTTGCCATTTCCTTCTCCAGTGCATGAAAGTGAAAAGTGAAAGTGAAGTCGCTCAGTCGTGTCCGACTCATCGACCCCATGGACTGAAGCCTACCAGGTTCCTCCATCCATGGGATTTTTCCAGGCAAGAGTACTGGAGTGGGTCGCCATTGCCTTCTCCACTCATAGAACTAAGACATATTAAATTTATAAATTCTTATAAAAGAAAGTTAAAAATATTTATTGTGAAAGCTAAGAAAACAACATAATGTAGAATTCAAAGTAACAATATATTATACTTAACTAATAACTATATGTACTTACATATAAATAATATATGTAAATAGAGCATATAAATCCTAAATTCATATTAAATATATATGGAATAGCTTTCCATTTAAATTTTAAGAATGTTTATATTTTAAAATATTTTGTTTAACACAGCTATGTATGTAAAACAATTATTTTAATAACTGCTCACTTAATGAGCCATATTATTTTATCAAAAGCCATGAACAGGAAAGTAAAGAACACAAACTGCTTTAGTTAATGTACTCTCACAGTATAAAGCAAGAACCACGTTACAAAAGATGGAGCCTGTTTAATAATTATATATTGAGTATCTAAGCTATTAGCAGTTAAAAAATGTATGTACTGAATAACACAAGGTCAACACAGATTTGAAAACCATGCATAAATAATCATAAATGGAGATTTAAACAATTTATGTCCACTACTTACCAAGCAAGCAGATATAGCAGTAGGCAATAGAAATATCTAAGCTAGACAAGTAACCAGTACATATATGAACACACACACATACACTAACATAGAATATTCTTAGTTTTTAAGTTCAAATGAACATTTCCCAAAAATTTGCTATATATGCCCAAGTCCAGTTACATTAACAAAAAAGGTACAGAACTATGGTGTCACAACACTAGCCCCCAGCCAAGTTTGGCAAGTGGCCACTTGAAATGTGAATATTCAAATTTAATTTTTAATTAATTAGAAGAAATAAACATTTCAGATTGATTTCATAGTCACATCAGCCATATGCAGTAGAATTACAGACTATTTCCAGGTTCATGAAAAATTCTCCAACTAGTTTGCCTAAAATAGAAGTCAATAACCAAAATTTTGAAAATCTTTATCGGGTTTTATATTCAGTAATCTATTTCTAAATAACATATGAACCAAGGAAAAATCAAAGTCAAATTTCATAATTTTATATGAATTAAAAGAAAAATGTAACAAGATTCTGTCTTGTGACATATTAATTGCATTAAATGCATACATTATAAACAAAAAAAAAAGAAAGAAGAAATCTGAGCATGCTTGACAAGAAATTTGAAATGAAAAAGCAATTTTCGTGAAATTAAAGTAGTTGACATAGTGATGAAGGAAGAAACTAGCAAATATGAAAAATCATGACGAAAAATTACAGTAGAGGGGAATAAAGGGGTTAAAGCTACTTTCACTTGAAAGACAATAAAATTAATAAATGACGTGTGGAGAATAGAGAAAACACAAATTTTTTATATCTATATAAATACAACAATCCAATGCTCCTGCTGCTGTGAAGTCGCATCAGTTGTGTCCGACTCTGTGTGACCCCATAGATGGCAGCCTGCCAGGCTTTTCCGTCCCTGGGATTCTCCAGGCAAGAACACTGGAGTGGGTTGCCATTTCCTTCTCCAGTGCGTGAAAGTGAGAAGTCAAAGTGAAGTCGCTCAGTAGTGTCCGACTCTTAGCGACCCCATGAACTGCAGCCCAGGCTCCTCTGTCCATAGGATTTTTCCAGGCAAGAGCACTGGAGTGGGTCACCAGGGCCTTCTCTGTGACAATCCAATAGATGTTGGCAATTTGATTCTCTGTTTTTGATAAAATTGCCAACATCTGTTGGATCATTGGAAAAGCAAGAGACTTCCAGAAAAACATCTTCTGCTTTGACTATGCCAAAGCCTTTGACTGTGTAGATCACAACAAACTGTGGAAAATTATTCAAGAGATAGGATTACCAGACCGCCTGACCTACCTCTTGAGAAATCTGTATGTAGGTCAAGAAGCAACAGTTAGAACCGGACATGGAAGAGTGGACTGTTTCCAAATTGGGAAAGGAATATCTCAAGGCTGTATATTGTCATCCTGTTTATTTAATTTCCATGCAGAGTACATCATGCGAAATGCCAGGCTGGATGAAGCACAGCTGAAATCAAGATTGCTGGGAGAAATACCAATAACCTCAGATATGTAGATGACACCACCCTTATGGCAGAAAGTGAAAAACTAAAGAGCCTCTTGATGAAAATGAAATAGAGTAAAAAAGCTGGCTTAAAACTTAACATTCAGAAAGCGAAGATCATGGTATCCAATCCCATCAGTTTATGGCAAAAACATGGGGAAACAATGGAAACAGTGAGAGACTTTATTTTTTTGGACTCCAAATTACAGATTTGACTGCAGCCATGAAATTGAAAGATGCTTGGTCCTTGGAAGGAAAGCTATGACCAAACTAGACAGCATATTAAAATCAGAGATACTACATTAAGGTCTGTCTAGACAAAGCTTGGTTTTTCAGTATATCATGTATGGATGTGAGAATTGGACCATATAGAAGCTGAGCACTGAAGAATTGATGATTTTGAACTGTGGTGATGGAGAAGACTCTTGAGAGTCCCCTGGGCTGGGAGGAGATCAAACCAGTCCATCCTGGGGAAAATCAGTCCGGAATATTCATTGGAAGGACTGATGCTGCAGCTGAAACTCTAATACTTTGGCCACCTGATGGGAGGAACTGATTCACTGGAAAAGACCCTGACGCTGGGAAAGATTGAAGGCGGGAGGAGAAGGGGACAACAGAGGATGAGATGGTTGGATGGTGTCACCAAGTCGATGGACATGAGTTTGAGCAAGCTCTGGGAGTTGGTGATGGACAGGGAAGCCTGGCATAGTGCAGTCCATGGGGTTGCAGAGTCAGACATGACTGAGTGACTGAACTGAAACTTGACAAAACAATTATGGTTTTTACGGATGTTAAACAGACAATAAAGCTGTATTATAAGAACTTTTTACAATCCATATGAAATAGAATGTCTAGAAAATGCAAATTAACAAATGTAGTACAACAACCATAAACCTGTATAAGCTTAACATGTGTTAAATATATTAGGTTCACTGTACTAACCTTCCTACAAAATATTCTAGGAGCCCTAATGGTAACAGCAGTGAATAATAACACTTAAAACTATGCCAGGTCTTTCACCATAAAACAGAGGCTTCCAAAGAGCCTTGATAACAAAACATGTCAAGTTACATAATATCAATGGACTCACTCCAAACTCTTTGTGATAAATGGATGAAGAAAATCATCTTAATCTAAATATGATATATGCAGTGATTTTTCAAAGGAAGAAAATACAGAATGATTTTTGTGGTTTTATTTCAAGAATGCATAATTGGTCAACATTTGAAGGAAAGAGATATTTCAAAAACATTAAAAATTTTCTCATTTCACTGAAAGAAAAATAATAAAATGGTAACATGACTGATTGCATACAAAACCTATAAGAATTTTTTGAATACTATGGAATTGCTTTTATGTTAGAAAGGTATATGAAAAAACCTTTAAAAAGACCTCATATTTGAGCGATGAAATATTGAAATATTTTCCCCCAGTATAGGAAGGATACTTATAAGACCTTTACTGTATCATCTGTTCAATGATGGAAATAAAAGCCAATTGGGTAAAAATAAGTCAAAAACAAGAAGAAAAAAAAATAGAAAAGAAAAACAAGAAAAAGTTATTGCACCTGGAGGGAAGAAATAAAACGTGATTATTCAGAGATGCAATATCTATTTACATAAACAATCCAGAGGAATATATATTTGAAATAATAAAATTAATACCTACAATCAGAGAAGTCATTGGGCACAATTCTATTTGTAGCAGCAACAATTACTACAAATTTAAAAACAAAATTGCTATTTACAAAAGCATGGCTATGAAATGTCCATATTTGTGTGAAATTTCAATGTTGGAAACTATAAAATATTCTAGGGGGATTTCGCTGGTGGTCCAGTGGTTTGGTTACTTGCTTCCCGGTGCAGGGAGTGGGCGTTCGATCCCTGGTCACTGAATCAAGATACCACATGCCGAACAGGGTCACACAAAAAAATAATAAATAAAAATTGATCAATAAAATAGGGAGAATTTAAAGAAAACCTAATTGATTGGAAGGATAAAGCATGAATATTGACTGGAAGAGTCAATATTGTAAGACGATTATCTTCAGAAATTATTTTAAAGATTAAATGCAGTCCCAAAGCAGTTACTTTTTTAAAAACTTTATTAGGTGTTAATTTACAGAACATAAAATATATCCATTTAAAATATATAACTCCATGATTTTAAAATTATTCACAGTTTACAACCATCACTACTTTCAAACTCTAGAAAGCATTCATCACTAATCAATTTGCAGTCTTTTCCTATTTCGTCTCTTCACAACCCTTAGTAATCACTAATCTACTTTTGGTCTCTTACTCCTATTTTTGATATTACATGGAAATGGGCTCACACAGTATGCAATCTTTTAGAAGTTTGAATGCCATAAACATACTGTTGAGCAAAAAAAATGAGACACAAAAGAACAATACCTATATTTGGATGTGTATATGATACTTCAGTGGGGTTTTCCAGGTGGCACTAGTGGTAAAGAGACTGCCTGCCAGTGCAGGAGATGAGGGCTTGGTTCCTAGGTCAGGAAGGTCCTCCAGAGAATATGAAATGATAGCCCACTCCAGTAGCCTTTTTTTTTTTAAATTAATTAATTTAAATTTGAGGATAATGACTTTAAAATATTGTGGTATTTTTCTCACACATAGACATGAATCAGCCATGGGTGCACATGTGTTCCCCTATTCAGAACCCCGCTCTCACCTTCCTCCCTCCCCCATCCCTTGGGTTGTCCCAGAGCACCAGCTCTGAGTATCCTGATTCATGCATTCAACTTGCACTGGTCATCTCTTTTATATATGGGATTATACATGTTTCAATGCTATTCTCTCAAATCATCCCACCCTCGCCTTCTCCCACATACTCCAAAAGTCTGTTCTTTACATCTGTGTCTCTTTTGTTGCCTTGCGTATAGGATCATTATTACCTTCTTTCTAAATTCCATATATGTGCATTAATCTAGTGTATTGAGGGTTCTTTTTCTGATTTAGTTCCCTCCATATAATAGGCTCCAGTTTCATCCACCTCATTAGAACTGATTCAAATGCTGGGAAAACCAGTCAACCATATGCAAAAGAATGAAACTAGAACACTTTCTAACACCATAAACAAAAATAAACTCAAAATGGATTAAAGATCTAAATTTAACACTGGTGCTGCTGCTGCTGCTAAGTCGCTTCAGTCGTGTCTGACTCTGTGCGACCCCATACACGGCAGCCCATCAGGCTCTACTGTCCCTGGGATTCTCCAGGCAAGAACATTAGAGTGGGTTCCCACTTCCTTCCCCAATGCATGAAAGTGAAAAGTGAAAGTGAAATCGCTCAGTCGTGTCTGACTCTTAGCAACCCCATGGACTGCAGCCCACCGGGCTCCTCCATCCACGGGATTTTTCAGGCAAGAGTACTGGAGTGGCGTGCCATTGCCTTCTCCGAAATTTAACACTGCTGCTGCTAAATCACTTCAGTTGTGTCCAACTCTGTGCGACCCCATAGACGGCAGCCCACCAGGCCCTGCCGTCCTTGGGATTCTCCAGGCAAGAGCACTGGAATACGTTGCCATTTCCTCCTCCAATGCATGAAAGTGAAAAGTGAAAGTTGGACACATTCAGTCGTGTCCAACTCTTAGTGACCCCATGGACTGCAGCCTACCAGGCTCCTCCATCCATGGGATTTTCCAGGCAAGAGTACTGGAGTGAAACTCTTAAAACTCTTAGAGGAAAACAGAGGCATAACACCCTCTGACATAAATCACAGCAAGATTCTTTATGACCCACCTTGCAGAGTAATGGAAATAAAAACAAAAATACAAATGGGACCTAGGTAAACTTAAAAGCTTTTGCACAACGAAGGAAACTATAAGCCAGATGGAAAGGCAGTCTTCAGAATGGAAGACAATAACAGCAAATGAAACAACTGACAAAGAATTAAGCTCCAAAATATACAAGCAGTTCATGCAGCTCAATACCAGAAAAATGAACAACCAATCAAAAAGTGGGCTAAACATTGAAATACGTATAATATCATATATGGAACGAGTCGCCAGTCCAGGTTCGATGCACGATACTGGATGCTTGGGGCTGGTGTACTGGGACGACCCAGAGGGATGGTATGGGGAGGGAGGAGGGAGGAGGGTACAGGATGGGGAACACATGTATACCTGTAGCGGATTCATTTCGATATTTGGCAAAACCAATACAATATTGTAAAGTTTAAAAATAAAATAAAATTAAAAAAAAAAGTGGGCCAAAGAAGTAAACAGACATTTCTCCAAAGAAGATATACAGAGGGCTAATAAAACACACGAAAATATATGTAGCTTTCTCATATCACAACATCACTCATTACTAGAGAAATGCTAATTAAAAACACAATGAGGTATCCTCTCTGCCGGTCAGAATGGCCACCATAAAAAAGTCGACAAACAACAATTGCTGGAGAGGGTGTGGAGAAAAAGGAAACCCTCTTACACTGTTGATGGGAATGCAAACTGGTACAGCCACTATGGAGAAGAGTGTGGAAATTCCTTAAAATTCTGGCAATAGAATCACTCCAGTATTCTTGAATGGAGAATTCCTTGGACAGAGAAGCCTGACAGTCTATGGTCCATGGGGTCTCAAAGAGTCAGACACAACTGAACAATGAGCACACACAATTATATTTCAACTGTTTTTGAAAAACATTCATTATCAGAAAAAATAATATAATTCATTTTAAAATGTATGCAATCAGAATATGATTTCCATTTCATAAAAGGTCAAGTTACCCAACAGCATCCAAACTCATATTTTAATTCTCAAGCTTATGCTTGCAATGGTATGCATTTGGAAACTGACAGTCTTCTGCTTTTATGCCCCATAAAGCTTGTACAGCACAGTTACGTTCACCAAGTACATTGTCTGTTACCCTGTTATGGAAAAATGCATAATTCTGTTACATTCTATGAAGACAACTCAAGAAACAATAGCATTTTCCGTGTAACTGTAATACAAGATATTTTGAAAATGGGTAATGAAGTCTTTAATAAAATTTCAGTACGAGCTTGTTACTAGGAAATCGGGCTACAGAGTCGCCTAGTTTTCAACATTGGTATCAACATTTTATTAACTGTCAGTATCTCCCTTCAGCTTTCTATAATTTGACTAAGACAAATGTATTCATGTTATTTTAAAAATATTTCTTTTTTGTATTTTTCCTCCTCTATATAGCATTCTTTTTACAAACTTACTGTAGATTGCAAGTTGAACCATTTAGCCACTTCCAAGGACGACCGCGGCCTTCACGAGAGACTTGAATCCACGATATAATTGATAGGGACATCAGAAATTTCTAGCCCAAAATAAAGAATTTTCACTTAAATAGTCATTATGAAATGTTTTTGTTAATTTTTAAATGCAAGTCAAAGGATGTGTTCTTTCATAGCATCTTTCATTCTTTGAACAAATTGAGTATGTTAGATTCTAATCTAACACTATAAAGCATAGGAGTTGAAAGTTCGAAGTTTTAATAGTGCCATAAATATTAACCAATATCTGTACTTTTGATTCAAAATCAACTCAACATTTATACTTATCAGTGTCACTGTGTTCTAATGTTAATAAGGAAAATTCCTTTTTTTTTTCCATAGCCATTTAATAAAGGGAATATTTACAAAGACATGAATTAGTTGTAGGGATCCCACAAAGAATACACCTTGCATAAAAACTTGAGGATACTTACAGCTGTGAACTGCATCTAACATTAAGCCTAAGGGATAAGAAGGTGGAATAATTGAATACATGCAATGAGGAAAATTCTGATTCATATAATTTCATTTTTCCTCATGTCAAAACTAACATAGCAAGGCTTTAAATAAGTCTTTAGATTCCATGACATTCATTTTTCTGGATATTGTGACAATATCAGTGGATTTCTCTACTATTATATGTTTCTCAGAATTTCAGTTTTAGAGGGAAATTAAGGAAATGAAATTGAGAAAGTAAGTGACATGAGAGCCGGATTTGGTTTTCTGAGCCTGACACCATTCTTTGACTAGATAAACCCCAAAGCCATTTGTTTCTGTATTGGTGGAATCCAGTGGACCAGACAAGGGGTCAGAGACTCATTTCTCTCTGCTCCTCCCTGCTAAGTTCAACTGTAAACATGGGAACTAATGAAAGACACGAGAAAGGAGAACTCTGAAAGTTGGAAAGAGAAGGGTGATGTGGCTTGAGACTTCCTAGCAGCCCCACTCCTCTGTAATCACTAATCACTTCTCCGTGATGAGAAAACAAGGTGGGAGGTGAGGGAAAGATAATTAGGTGCATCTTGTATCTCCCCACCAACCAGGTGAAAGTGACCTAGGCCTCTTACTTCCCAAACACCCCATACCTAACCTAGCTGTTGGGGGTGGCACAGGTAATCCGTTCCTCCTGTGTATTGAGAGAATCGTGTAGGCAACACCAGGTAAGCCTTACAAGGTAATCCATCAGGACACTTACTAACAAGGAGCAGTCAGAGAAATTGCCTCTGTTTCCTCCACTGAGAGACACTAGGGTTGGGTGATAGGGGTGGGGGTGGGACCAGCAAAGGGGATGTCTTGACTAAAACTACTGAAGCTAAGAAGCCTCTTTATCCCTGAGGGTGTAAGACTCCATCTCCACCCAGCGGGATTGGAAAGAATGGATCTTACTGTTGAATTCACACAATGAGCTGTGGAAATTTACAAACTTCACACAAATGCAAAAAGTTGGAGGAACTGCAAAATATCATATGGCAGTGATGAGACAGGGACAACCTGTATGATTCCATGTCCTGGACTAGAAAATGGCAACCCACTTCAGTATTCTTGCCTGGAAAATTCCATGGACACAGGAGCCTGACAGGCTGAAGTTATTGAGGTTGCATAGAGTCGGACATGTCTGAACGACTAAGCACGAACACGGGATTCAAAAACAATCAAAGAGATTCTATAATATCAAAAGTCAAGACAGTGAGTAAATAAGGAGGTGGAGACATGGTAAGATATTACAGAGCGGTGGGGCTGCTGGGAAGTTGAAACTTCTTTTCCATGATCTGATGTGCAATTACACAATTCTATAGGCAAAATCATATGTTTATTTTCCTTGATGTATGGTAAAATTAGACAGCACAGTGTATTTTAGAATTTAATAGCATTTGTAGAAGCATGGTTTTCTATGAAAAGCAAGAACCAGAAATTACTACACATGCATGAATGGTATAAAAATGTAAACAAAGTATCATAAAGTTATATTCCATTGTTTAATGGAATACTAGCAGACCTTAAAATAAACAAGCTACAAATATGTACAAAAGCACAAGTGAATTCTAACAAATATAATGCTGACTAAATGAAGCCTTTAGCAAAGTGTTGGAAACATTTAATAGCTTACCATTTCCTCTTCATTATCTATATAAAGCAGAGTAGAATTCTTAGTAGCACAGGATATCAAACTCTCATTCCACGATTTTTCTTCCAAACTAGCATAATAGCAGTTGTTGGAATATGTAAGCCAGTCTTTTGGACAATGACCACAATGACATTCTGAAGAAAGATTATGAATTATTATTCAAAAACAATTTGAATTTGGAAAATAAAAATTAACTTACATATATGCATAGATATAAACATATGTATACACACACACAAACACACACATATATATATATAATAACATATCTATGCATCCTCAAGGCTGGTACATATAAAACAAATCTCATTCATGCATTCATAGAGAGGGTCTGTCTTTAATATATGGCCCCATATAAAGGAAACACATAGAAATGTCTACTCTTTACATGTCCTGGAAATCAAGAAATGAAACTTCTATTTTAGAATAGCAAAATTATTTGTCTCTATGCATATTATAGCAGGACGAAATTACAGCCAATTGCCAACAATGGATATGGTGATCATATAATTGCATAGGGAGAAGCACTCTCCTATAATCATTTATATGAATGTTTATTGCCTGATTTTATAAATTATGTTCTATCCCCAAATCTATTCTTATTTTCACTAGCCTAAGATAGAGACAAAAATGAATTGTATTCATATCAGAACTTTGAAAATCATTATGTACCTTTCTGGAGCCTTGTTATGAGAGAGGAGTAATTCTGTTCCTGTATTACAGGAGCTACAAAATTAATCATTAAAAAGTTAATATTACTTTAAATGAATCATAATGATTTTAGTTTATGAGCTTGAGAATTCAGTTTATTGTTTAGAAATAGAGTAATCTGAAATAAAACTGATTTAGCAAGAAAAATTAACTAGGTGATGAAGACTTGATGGAAAAAAAATATTTCAAAAACCTAACGGAACAAACTTCACCACGTCTTACAGTATTTGCTTTAACTAATCTCAAGAATTAATTTGTATTTCTCAAAAAGATCTTTAAACCTCCTAAAGCATGCTTTTGAGTTATAAAGTCAGAATATACATATACATGCTGTCTGTAATTCTCCTGTGTTGTATATTTCTGACAAATTAGATATAACATATTGCATTTATTCTAAATGCATGTATTTTAATGATAGGCACATTCTATAATATTATGAAATGTTTAGCGGCATTGACCATCAGCAAAGTGATAAGTTCCCTTACAGTTTTTCAAAAACGTACTTACAAGGAGTAACAATGATCACTGTCACCACAGTGGACATCAAGACGAGGCAGATGATTCCCAGGATCCCAGCAATGAACTTCTCTGGAGGTGACGGTGAACCTGCAGGGACAGAAAAGGAAACTGAGAAAGGAGTGATGGGGACAGTTGTTCAGAGTTTACATACACAAGAACCCACACGAACACAGAGTTATGGATATAAACTTGGACCCCCAACCCATTTTGACCACTGTAGTCTTTCTCTCAGAATATACCATTGTGTTTTCAGCAAATATAAGACTACATGAGTTGTTGATCAAAGACTTCAAATTATAGTAATGCCAGAATAA
>NW_011476560.1:0-1218 GCF_000754665.1 Bison bison bison | reverse complement strand
TAGCAAGGAGAAATAAGAAAGCCTTCCTCAGTGACCAGTGCAAAGAATAGAGGAAAACAATAGAATGGGAAAGAGTAGAGATCTCTTCAAGAAGGTAAGAGGTACCAAGGGAACACCTCATGCAAAGATGGTTACAATAAAGGACAGAAATGGTATGGGCCTAAAGCAGAAGATATTAAGAAGAGGTGGCAAGATAACACAGAACTATATAAAAAAGTCCTTCATGACCCAGATAAGCACCCAGATCACTTGCCTGGAGCCAGGCATCTTGGAATGTGAAGTCAAGTGGGCCTTAGAAAGCATCACTATGAACAAAGCTAGTGGAAGTGATGGAATTCCAGTTGACCTATTGCAAATCCTGAAAGATGATGTTGTGAAAGTGCTACACGCAATATGCCAGCAATTTTGGAAAACTCAGCAGTGGCCACAGGACTAGAAAAGGTCAGGTTTCATTCCAATACCAAAGAAAGGCAATGCCAAGGACTGTTTAAACTACTGCACAATTGCACTCATCTCATTTGCTAGCAAAGTAATGCTCAAAATTCTCCAAGCCAGGCTTCAACGGTATGTGAACTGAGAAATTCCAGATGTTCAAGCTGGCTTTAGGAAAGGCAGAGGAAGCAGAGATCAAGTTTCCAACATCCATTGGATCATCAAAAAAGCAAGAGACCAAAAGACTGTTCTATACATCTGTGTCTCTTTTGCTGTCTCACATACAGGGTTATCGTTACCATCTTTCTAAATTCCACATATATGCATTAGTATACTGTATTGGTGTTTTTCTTTCTGGCTTAGTTCACTCTGTATAATAGGCTCCAGTTTCATCCACTTCATTAGAACTGATTCAAATGTATTCTTTTTGATGGCTTAGTAGTACTCCACTGTGTATATGTACCACTGCTTTCTTATCCATTCATCTGCTGATGGACATCTAAGTTGCTTCCGTGTCCTGGGTATTATAAATGCCATTGAAACATGTATAATATCATATATGAAACGAGTCACCAGTCCAGGTTTGATGCATGATACTGGATGCTTGAGGCTGGTGTGGAGACGACCCAGAGGGATGATATGGGCAGGGAGGAGGGAGGGGGGTCAGGATGGGGAACACCTGTATACCTATGGTGGATTCATGTTGATGTATTGCAAAACCAATACAATATTATAACGTAATTAACCTCCAATTTAATAAATTTATATTAAAAAAAAGAGACCTGT
>NW_011476559.1:15285-15591 GCF_000754665.1 Bison bison bison | reverse complement strand
GTATTCTTTTCACCCATTCTTAACCTCTTCTGTTTCTGTTAGGTCCATACTTTTTCTGTCCTTTATTGGGCCCATCCTTACATGAAATGTTCCCTTGATATTTCAAATTTTCTTTTTATTTTTCTTTAAGAGATCTCTAGTTTTCCCATCCTATTGTTTCCCTTTATTTATTTGCATTGTTCATTTAAGAAGGCCTTCTAATCTCTTCTTGCTATTCTTCGGAACTCTGCATTCAGTTGGGTGTATCTTTCGCTTCTCTTCTTTCCTCAGCTATTTGTAAAGCCTCCTCAGACAACCACTTTGCCT
>NW_011476559.1:13954-15185 GCF_000754665.1 Bison bison bison | reverse complement strand
ATTCCATATATATGTGTTAGTATACTGTATCGATGTTTTTCTTTCTGGCTTACTTCACTCTGAATAATTCACTCCAGTTTCAAAACCTTTTAAAAAGAAACTGTATATATGGATTATAGCCAGCATCTTAATGACTGAGAACAATAGGCATCTGATTGCTTTGGAAAACTTTTGTTTTTTACATTAAGGTCTTTCTTTGGCCAGCTGGTTGATTGTGCATACAATATATAATGTCCAAATGCTATTTGCTTAAGTTTTCAAGCTACTCAGCTGGCTGCTGATTTCACCAATTTGTAAGTAATCCTTGTCTAATTTATTTGTGCTTGTTTCATCAAGTCTTCTTGATTTCTTTCTTACTTTCCAATGAATTTTCTTGTTTCAGTATCTCTGAGTGCAAAACTTTGTGGTTTTAATTTAGGTTTCCTAGTTTCCATATAATTTAATTCATTATTTTGGCTGGGCACAGAAAACACAACTATTCATTTTGTTTCCAATAGCTTATTAGATCTTGTATTTTGTTTGATGGATTAAAACTTTCATTTGCCAGGTTGATTTTGACATAATATTTGTCAAAAGTACATATTTTCCTGGTGCAGTATTAAATTATGGACATGGATAATATGTGAAGTATAATTCCATTCCTTGAATGTTCCCATAAAGCTCCTCTAAGTCATAAAAGGGTGCTCTTAAACTTAGAAGAGTTGCCACCATTATCTGTTTGTCCAGTAATACAGTAGTTGAATCTTGAAGGGAATTGAGTAAATAACATTAGAACATAGTGAGATATGAAAATTAAAGCTATGAGTTGTGATAAAACACCATCCACATCATACTGAAGATAATAAAAGTTACTTATGTGGGAGAGCAAGTGAAAATATGTTTAAAGGTAGAGGAATATCAGCACTACCTGGTTCAGGTTATAGTAATATTACTACCACTGATGCTGACTTTGCTGACTTCTTCTTTTTTTTTTTGAATTGTAGTCTCAGGCCTATATGTAGCTTTAAATCTACAATTTACCTAGGGGACAGAGAGATTGAGCAAGACAATCCTAAGTAAAGAACCATATCAGAGTAGATGATGTTATATTTTCAGCAGTTATAGAGACAAATAACAGCCAATTTCTAAAGAAAAGTAAATTCAGAATTCATAGAAATCATATAAATTCTGCTTTATTTCAAAGCACATTATTAATACAGACAAATGCATATATTATATGTACATACATACA
>NW_011476559.1:12430-13854 GCF_000754665.1 Bison bison bison | reverse complement strand
AATAAGGGGCTCATATATACAAAAAGTGTCTTATCTTTCCAGTTTTATGATGTATGGCCTCATTCAGTGTTCATTTGAAAAAAAAATTCATGGTTTGTATATTCATTCAATAAAGAGACTATGCTATTGGCTATGGATATGTCACAGTAACTTCAAATTGTTTTGTCTCAGTGATAGAACATAGTTATTTTGAACTAGAACATTTATTGTAAACTAAATATTTCAAATTCATCTAGATAATCAGCACTGTTTAGACAGTCTTATACTTGCCTATTAATTCTCCTTTCTTTCCTTTTGACTATTGACAAGGGACAAGAAGTTAAATCAGTATACTTATGTCTGTTGGAGTTGGTGGTAGGAAAAGAAAGTGAATAGATGTTAAGGGTAGAAGGGAGACAGGTGAGAGGATCAAGAGGACTGCTCAAACTAGCTAAAAATAATTCAAACTAGTGGTTTGAAAATTCTTTCATGCTACTTGATAGCTTTTCTTTCTGTAATTTACAACTCTCTGAAGCTCATTATCTTAGCTTTCCCAGAGAAATTTGTGATTAAAACTCAATGTAAACTGCATAGATCCCCTGACTCCTTCACTATGTCCTAGTTCTACCCTTTCAGACTTAAAATTATGTATTGCAAAAAATACTAGTTGCAAATTTATTTTGTTTATTGACTCCCTTGAGGACACAGTTCTGAATTTTCAGAAAATAAAAAATATTCTTTAATTTAATGGCTTGTTAAATGATATGACATATTAAAGACTACTTTGGGACTTAGCCAAAATTTGCCAGCTTATTCTATTAGCTTTAAATTATTTCATTAAAAAAAATGTGTTCTTGCTTTTATCTCTTCCAGATCCTCTTCAGTATCCCAAAGATTGCTGCTACTTAGGAGGAAATGCCTATGTTCTTGAAGCGCTGAGTAACAGAAACAAGTCCTAAAACTTGTTGAGGGTTAAAGGTTTGTATGAAAAAAAAAAAAATACAAAGTTCCCTATGAGAAAAGCATCCGGCATGATATTTGGAAAATCAAAGAAAATTTAGAGATTCCCCTTTAAGTCAATACACATAAAATATTTGAGGATTATATATAGTCTTCTTTTCCTCAGCTAATGAATGGTATTAGTGTTATATTTCATATCTTTACCTTAATCTGCATCTAAACTGTCAGAATTAAATTGTTTCAAAATAGGTCTTACTATGGTTGTATCTGGAATCTTCCAGACTATGTTGATCCCAAAGGAAACAACATTTACTGAGTTTTATTTATTTATTATTATTGTTTTAATTTAAATTTATTTATTTTAATTGGAGGCTAATTACAATATTGTATTGGTTTTGCCATACATCAACATGAATCCTTCATGGGTGTACATGTGTTCCCCATCCTGAACCCCCCTCCCACCTCCCTCCCCATACCATCCTTCT
>NW_011476559.1:9193-11982 GCF_000754665.1 Bison bison bison | reverse complement strand
ATGTACATACATACACATAGATATATTTTAAATATTGCATCTTTGAATTAATGTTTTCATGGAAATTAAGAAGTAAAGAATCCATTAAGGAAGGTCTGAGTCTTCTCTCAACTTTCTATTTATTTTGAGAATGAGCCTGTCATCTTCAGATATTTGTAATTGATGAGTAGCACAAAGATTCATTCATTCAACATATATTTATAGAGTACCTAAGAATTATACTTCTAAAAGCATTGCCTTAGTGGCTTATAAAATTCAGTATTCCAAAGACTGCTGCTACTTAGGAAGAAATGGCTATGTTCTTGAAGAACTGAGTAACAGAAACAAGTCCTAAGACCTGTTGACAAATAAGGGTTAGCTTAAAATTCCACTCTAAAAAAATCGATCCTTGATAACCCTAGAGCACAATCGGGTCAGTTTCATCCTAGTTTTTGTATTAATTGACTGTAGAAGACTCATTGAAAAGTGAAGTAAGGGAGGAGAAAGGGTATTTGATGTCTGAAGTTTGCTGAAAGTCCCTGTCATGTGTTCAGAAATTCTTTGATAGGTTGTTATTGGCTATTATTTTATAGTTACATTGGCCGATTAGGCTTTCCATTCTCCACACTAACCACCAAGATTTGTTGTCTAATAATTGTGCAATTTAACTGTATCTTCAGTATAGGTCGGAGAAGGCACTGGCGACCCACTCCAGTATTCTTGCCTGGAAAATCCCATGGGCAGAGGAGCCTGGTAGGCTGCAATCCATGGGGTCGCTAAGAGTCAGGCAGGACTTCACTTTCACTTTCACTTTCACTTTTCACTTTCATGCATTGGAGAAGGAAATGGCAACCCACTCCATTGTTCTTGCCTGGAGAATCCCAGGGATGGGAGCTTCATGGGCTGTCATCTATGGGGTCGCACAGAGTCGGACACGACTGAAGTGACTTAGCAGCAGCAGCAGTCAGTATAGCTATACTCACCCCTGGACCATGCCAGGAATAGTTGTTACATCTAACCTTTTGAAAATGAATATTTATACAGTGGGATGTATTTGTCTTTGAATATTTGTAAATATATATCTGCACAATGTTGTTATTTTTCTGATACAGTTTTCTTTCCTACATATTTACTTAGCAATGGGCTATTGATCCTTCCATCCCTCCTACATACATATATTAAGTCACCATCAATAAAATATTCAATTAAAAATGGTTCCTGACCACAAGATTCTTAACTGGTAAGTGAGACTTAAAAATAGAAAGTGAGAATACAGTATAATACATTGTAGAAGTATGAATAATAGTCAAGCGCACCCTAAACTGATTGTGTTGGAGTAGGATGCTCCCTTGGACTGCAAGGAGAACTAATCAGTCAATATTAAAAGAAATCAACCATAAATATTTACTGAAAATACTGATGCTAAAACTCAAATACTTTGGAGAGCTGATGCGAAGAGCAGAGTCATTGGAAAATATCTTGATGCTGCAAAAAATTGAATTCAAAGGAGAAGAGGGTGGCAGAGGATGAAATGTTAAATAGCATCATAGACTCAATGGACATGACTTTGAGCAAACTCCAGGAGACAGTGAAGGACAGGAAAGCCTGGTGTGCTGTAGTCCCTGGGGTCACAAAGAGTTGGACATGAACTAGCAACTGAAAAACAACAACAGAAAGATGCTAGAGCAAACTTACTGGTGTAAGTGCTATCTAGGCTGAGTCATGAAGAACAAACAGGAGTGGGCTAGTCAGGGAAAGGTTGAGGGAAATGAAATTTTCAATAGATGATTTCATGGAGTATTCAGTGATCCTCTCTATCAGTGGTCTCAAAATCATTCTGGATACCTTCATTGACTATTTGAAAAACATCTAAAATGTGAATCTAATAGTTCATCAGTTTCTGAAAATAGAATGAATCTTCCACATTCCACAACAGTACAGACTAAGGCCATTTCAAATTTGTGACCTCCAAACTTAACTAGGATATCAACACTGCAACTATGTCATGTATTTCTTTCTCTAGACACCTAATTCATGTTTTTCTTCCTAATTCTTGGCAATTATTTTTTCTTCTACTTTGTGAGAAAAGTGAAGTCCTCAGTTCAGTGCAGTCGCTTAGTCGTGTCCAACTCTTTGTGACCCCATGAACCGCAGCACACCAGGCATCCCTGTCCATCACCAACTGCCAGAATCCACCCAAACCCATGTCCATTGAGTTGGTGATGCCATCCAGCCATCTCATCCTCTGTCGTCCCCTTCTCCTCCTGCCCTCAATCTTTCCCAGCATCAGGGTCTTTTCAAATGAGTCAGCTCTTCTCATCAGGTGGGCAACATATTGGAGTTTCAGCTTCAACATCAGTCCTTGCAATGAACACCAAAGACCGATCTCCTTTAGGATGGACTGGTTGGATCTCCTTGCAGTTCAAGGAACCCTCAGGAGTCTTCTCCAACACCACAGTTCAAAAGCATCAATTCTTCAGTGCTCAGCTTTCTTTATAGTCCAACTCTTACATCCATACATGACCACTGGAAAAATAATAGCTTTGACTAGACGGACCTTTGTTGGCAAAGTAATGTCTCTGATTTTTAATATGCTATCTAGTTTAGTCATAACTTTGCTTCCAAGGAGTAAGCATCTTTTAATGTCATGGCTTCAATCACCATCTGCAGTGACTTTGGAACCCAGAAAAATAAAGTCAGCCACTGTTTCCACTGTTTCCCCATCTATTTGTCAAGAAGTGATGGGACCAGATGCCATCATCTTAATTTTCTGAATGTTGAGCTTTAAGCCAACTTCTACACACTCTGCT
>NW_011476559.1:8513-9044 GCF_000754665.1 Bison bison bison | reverse complement strand
TATAAGTTAAATAAGCAGGGTGACAATATACAGCCTTGATATACTCCTTTTCCTATTTGGAACCAGTCTGTTGTTCCATGTCCAGTTCTAGCTGTTGCTTCCTGACGTGCATACAGGTTTCTCAAGGGGCAGGTAAGGTGGTCTGGTATTCCCATCTCTTTCAGAATTTTCCAGTTTATTGTGATCCACACAGTCAAAGGCTTTGGCATAGTCAATAACGCTGAAATAGATGTTTTTCTGCAACTCTCGCTTTTGCGATGATCCAGTGGATATTGGCAATTTGGTCTCTGGAAAGCTGCCATACATGATGTAAAGATGAATGAATATGGCTTTGTTGCAATAAAGCTTTATTTAAATAAATAGATGATTAGATTTGGCCTATGGACTGCAGTTTACTGATTCCTGCTCTAAGAAGAAGATTGATATCCAATCTACTAGTTCCTTCTTTTGAGAATGGTAAAGAAGCACATACCATAACTGTCCTAGGCAAACTGGGATGTATCATCTTATAATCGCCCTACTGAGACTATA
>NW_011476559.1:4698-7948 GCF_000754665.1 Bison bison bison | reverse complement strand
AGAACACCCGGGACTGATCTCCTTTAGAATGGATTGGTCGGGTCTCCTTGCAGTCCAAGGGGCTCTCTCAAGAGTCTTCTCCAACACCACAGTTGAAAAGAATCAATTCTTCGGTGCTCAGCTTTCTTCACAGTCCAACTGTCACATCTATACATGACCACTGGAAAAACCATAGCCTTGACTAGACGGATCTTTGTTGGCAAAGTACTGTCTCTGCTTTTGAATATGCTATCTAGGTTGGTCATAACTTTCCTTCCAAGGAGTAAGCGTCTTTTAATTTCATGGCTGCAATCACCATCTGCTAGCAACATACTAGTAACTTTCAACATATTATTTCATTAATCTTTCCAGAAATATTAAGAAATAAATATTTCTATCCTTTTATAAATGAGGGTGCCAAGTTTCTGATTGAATAAGTAGTTTGCTCAGTGTTTCACAATTCGTAGTTTTAGTGCTCCTCTCAAGTGAACCTTGGAAATAGGTAGGGTCAATCCTATATTTGAAATTGTCTACTGAATTCTAGAATTCCAATTCAGTCCACTCAAAGGATCATAAACAGATTGTTCATTATTATAGAATCTTCATTTAAAAATACTCCACCACTATGGTCCACTAAGGTACAGTTGAGAATTTAAGTGTTCCTATCAAACATGGGCTTCTTTGTGGTTATTCATATAGAAAAAAAGTTTTCTATTGAAAAAAAAGAACACCTTGCTGGAGAGAATTAGAAGGAATTCATTGTGAATTGTTATTGCTTTCCATTTGTAATGAGTTACATAGCTGCCCTTCATGGTTTATAAAAATGTTTCAACAGCAAATAATGTTCTGTACTCTGCAGAATGCTATTTAAAATACTTGACAACTCACAAGCTGCTGTTGATACAGATGTAAATCTTTCAACTAACAGTAACTAACACTGTAATTTAAGAAAGTACAAAGTGAAACTCCTTTTGTCTTCTTTTAAGAAGAAGATACTGTTAAACATGAAAAAATGCTTATTAAATACCCATGTCCAATATACAAATCAGATACACTATTATATTATTATTTGGATAAATGATTTACAAGTACAGGCACAATATGTTTGTTAGATTTTTTTTTAAGGCAAAGCCATTTCTTCTTTCTCCTAATTTAATTCTGACACTGATAAACTTTGTATTAGTTTTCTAGGGATGCCAAAACAAAATACTACACACTCGTTGGCTTAAACAATAGAAATTTATTTTATAACAGTTCGGGATTCTGGAAATCCAAGATCAAGGTTTTCACAAGTTTGATTTCTTCTGAGATCTCTCTTCTTGACTTGTAGATGACCAGTTTCTCATCGTGTGTTCACATGGTTGTACCTATGTGTGCACACATGTCTGGTGCCTCATATTTTCTTCTTATAAAGGCACCAGTCATGTTGAGTTAGAGTCCAGCCCAATGACTTTGTTTACTGTTAATTACCACTTTGAAAGCTTTATTTCCAAATACAATAATTCTGAGATTCTAAGGATAGGGGATTCAACATATGAACTTTGGGGAGAAACAGTTCAACCCATAATACCTTTGTTTCAATTTGAATTATTAGTTTTCTTTTAAAGGGATATGGACTTTGCAGTCATACTTGTGTCTGCTTATGAATTCCAAATGTACCCTTTGTAGCATTGCTGACACTCTTGGCTATAGTAGCTTAATGCTTCTTTTGAGATTTAGGAATGGTGGTTCTTATATGAAGTGAAATGGACATGACCCCAAATAAAAACTATCAAAGTTTTATTTAGTAATACTTCAAAGGCCTTGGTTATCCACCACCCATTTCACTTCAAGATTCCGTGAACCTGACATTAGAAAAATGTTGGATTAGGAAGTGCCAAGCCCTTGTCACTCTATGGAAGCATAATAAAGAAGAAGAAACTGATTACACAAACTTATAGGAACTCTTGAAAGTAATCATAGATCTATAATAAGTAACTAAGGGAATGCCCAATCACAGAAAAGCCACATTTAAAATAAAAGACAATTTTATGGCACTTTTAATTACCTGTGTCCCCAAAGGCTCTTAATGTGTGATCTGGAGGAGACAATAGCCCAGTTTCCAGTTCCTTTCCTTAAACCAAAGAATGCTTATTTGCAAGGTTCTCATGTGTCTGATCTGAGGCAGAGAATAACAGTGGTCATTGATCATGAAAGCTATAAGAGGGCTATAGAACCACAGATGAAAAGGACAAGAGATTATGGGTAAAGGCATATAATAGAATATCTAAAACTCTGAGAAGAAGCTGAGAGAGAATTTTTGAGATTAAAATATTTGATACAATTCTGTGTATGGTGAAATTGAGAAAGCTATACATTGTTGTTGTTTGGTTGCTAAGTCGTGTCTGACTCTTTGTGACCCCATGGGCTGCAACACAACAGGTTTCCCTGTCCTTCACTATCCCCCAGACTCTGCACAAACTCATGTCCATTGAGTTGGAAATGTCATCCAATCAACTCATTCTCTGTTACCTTCTCCTTCTGCCCTCAATCTTTCCCAGCATCAGGGTCTTTTCCAATGTGTCAGCTTTTTGCATCAGGTGGCCAACATAATGGAGCTTCAGCTTCAGCATCAGTCCTTCCAATGAATATTCAGGGTTGATTTCCTTTAGGGTTGACTGGTTTGATCCCCTTGCTTTCCAAGGGACTCTCAAGAGTCTTCTCCAGCACCACAATTCAAAGCATCAATTCTTCGGCACTCAACCTTCCTTTTGTTCAAATTGTCACATCCATACAGGAGTACTGGAAAAACCATAGCTTTGACTATACAGACCTTTGTCAGTAAAGTAATGTCTCTGCTTTTTATTTTTATTTATTTATTTTTTAAAATTTAAATTTATTTATTTTAATTAGAGGCTAATTACTTTACAATATTGTATTGGTTTTGCCATACATCAGCATGAATCCACCACGGGTGTACATGTGTTCCCCATCCTGAACCCCCTCCCACTTCCCTCCCCATACCATCCCTCTGGATCATCCAAGTGCACCAGCCCCAAGCATCCTGTATCCTACATCGAACCTGGACTGGCGATTTGATCCTTATAAGATATTATACATGTTTCAATTGCATTCTCCCAAATCATCCCACCCTCTCCCTCTCCCACAGAGTCCAAAAGACTGTTCTATACATCTGTGTCTCTTTTGCTGTCTCACATACAGGGTTATCGTTACCATCTTTCTAAATTCCATATTTATGCGTTAGTATACTGTATTGGTGTTTTACTTTCTG
>NW_011476559.1:4154-4388 GCF_000754665.1 Bison bison bison | reverse complement strand
TACGTTTGTCATAGCTTTTCTTCCAAGGAGCAAGTGTCTTTTAATTTTGTGGTTGCAGTCACAGTTCACATTATTCTGGAGCCCAAGAAAATAAAGTCTCTCACTGTTTCCATTGTTTCCTCATCTATGTGCCATGAAGTGATGGGACCAGATGCCATGGTCTTTCTTTTTTGAATTCTGAGTCATAGGCCCAAGCAAAACACAACAGACTGCATCAGGAAATACCTTAAGTTT
>NW_011476559.1:2153-2847 GCF_000754665.1 Bison bison bison | reverse complement strand
ATGCTACTGCTCTGTGTCTTGATACATAATATCAAGATTGAACAGTATACTTAAGATTGGGATGTTCACTATATATAAATTACACTTCATTTTAAAAAATTAAATATTAAAATATAAATATTTTCTTATGGCTTATTTATTTCTACCTTTTCATTTTATACTAGAATATAGCTAACTAGCAACATTGTGCTAGTTTCAGGTGTACAGTAAAATGATTCAGTTTTTTATATATATATATATATATTCTTTTACAAATTTTCCAAGTTTGCTTACATAATTTTGAGCAGAATCCCCTGTGCTATATAGTTGGTGCTTTTTGTTTATCCATTTTAAATATAGGAGTGTGTAGAGGGTGGTCCTAAGATAGGGGAGGAATAGAATGGGGAGACCACTTTCTCCCCCACAAATTCATCAAAAGAACATTTGAACGCTGAGTAAATTCCACAGAACAACTTCTGAATGCCGGCAGAGGTCATCAAGTACCCAGAAAAATAGCCCATTGTCTTCAAAGGAGGTAGGAAAAAATATACAAGATAAAAAGAGAGACAAAAGAAGTAGGGATGGAGATCCTTCCTGGGAAGGGAGTCTTAAAAAAGAGAGAAGTTTCCAAACACCAGGAAACACTCTCACTGGCGAGACTGTGGCAAACCTTGGAACCTCAGATGGCAACATAACTGAGGAAAAATAAATAAAT
>NW_011476559.1:0-1696 GCF_000754665.1 Bison bison bison | reverse complement strand
TGCACTCCAGAGAGAAGAAATCCAGCTCCACCCACCAGAACACTGACACAAGCTTCCCTAATCAGGAAACCTTGACAAGCCACCTGTCTAACCCCCCACAGTGAGGAAACTCCACAATAAAGAGAACTTCAGAAACTTCCAGAATACGAAAAGGCCACCCCAAACACAGCAATATAAACATGATGAAGAGGCAGAGAAATACCCAGCAGGTAATGGAACAGGATAAATGTCCACCAAACCAAGCCAAAGAGGAAGAGATAGGGAATATACCTGATAAAGAATTCCAAGTAATGATAGTGAAAATGATCCAAAATCTTGAAAACAAAATGGAGTTACAAATAAATAGGTCAGAGACAAGTATTGAAAAGATGCAAGAAAAGTTTAACAAGGACCAAGAATAAATTAAAAAGTCAATATATAATAAATAATGCAATAAACAAGATCAAAAACACTCTGGAGGGAACCAAAAGTAGAATAACGGAGGCAGAAGATTGGATAAGTAAGGTAGAATATAGAATGGTAGAAATAAATGAAACAGAGAGGAAAAAAGAAAAAAGAATTAAAAGAAATGAGGACAATCTCAGAGACCTCTGTGACAATGTTAAACACCCGAACATTCAAATCATAGGAGTCCCAGAAGAAGAAGACAAAAAGAAAGACTATGAGAAAATATTTGAGGAGATAATAGTTGAACATTTCCCTAAAATGGGGAAGGAATCACGAACTCCTTATTGCAAAATTCAGACTTAAATTGAATAAAATAGGGAAAACCACTAGTCCATTCAGGTATGACTTAAATCCCTTACGATTGATTATACACTGGAAGTGACCAAGAGATTAGATCAGATAGATAGAGGGCCTGAAGAACTATGGATAGAGGTTCATAACATTTTATAGGAGGTAGTGATCAAAACTAAAGAAAAAGAAATGCAAGAAGGCAAAGTGGTTGTTTGAGGAGGCTTTACAAATAGCTAGGGGAAGAAGAGAAGTGAAAGGGAAGGGAGAAAGGGAAAGATATACCTATTTGAATGCAGAGTTCCAGAGAATAGCAAGGATAGATAAGAAGGCCTTCTTAAATGAACAGTACAAAAAAAAAAAAGATGAAAACAATAGAGTGAGAAAGACTAGAGATGTCTTCAAGAATATGGGAAATATCAAGGAAACATTTCATTCAAGGATGGGCAGAATAAAGGACTATGACTAAGTTGTATATTGTCACATTGCTTATTTAACTTATATGCAAAGTATGTCACACGAAATACCAGGCTGGATGAAGCATAAGCTGAAATCAAGATTGTTGGGAGAAATATCAACAACCTCAGATACGCAGATGATACCACTCTAATGGCAGAAAAGTGAAGAGGAACTAAACAGCCGCTTGATGAAGGTGAAAAAGGAGAGTGTACAAGCTGACTTGAAACTCAGCATTAAAAAATCTAAGATCATGGCATTCGGCCCCATCACTTCATGGCAAATGGAGAAAAAGTGCAAGCAGTGGCAGATTTTATTTTCTTTGGCTCCAAAATCACTGTGGATAGTGACTGCAGCCATAAAATTAAAAGACTCTTGCTCCATGGAAGGAAAGCCATGACAAACCTGGACAGCATACAATATTAAAAAGCAGAGACATCACTTTGGCAACAAAGGTCTGTATAGTCAAAGCTATGGCTTTTCCAGTAGTCATGTATGAATGTGA
>NW_011476558.1:5174-6139 GCF_000754665.1 Bison bison bison | reverse complement strand
CCTCGGATGCCGGACATGCTCCAGCGAGGGCTTGCGGGAAACCCAGGCACAGGTTCCCCGTGTAACAGCCGGGGGTCCCCTCCTGCCCCGGCCTGCATTCTTCTCTGAGTGCCCAGAACCTGGTGTCCACACTGGGAGCACTGGTCCCCTTCTGTCTTGGTCTGCACCCCCACCCCAGCCTTCGGTCTCATGAGTGATGGCCTATGGCGGAGGGGAGGGGTGTCTTCTTGACCGCTTGCCGCTCCCTCCTCCTCTGCGGGTCTGTGGTTTGCTGGCCCTTTGGGGTTAGCCAAGAACACGTGTCCTCTCTGATGTCAGGAGCCTCCCCGGCCTCTTGACTCCTTTGCCTGGGCCATGTGCACAGGTACACAGGGCCCGCATTTTATGTCCCTGGGGAGCGCCTGGCCCTGCTGCCTGCCCATCCCGTTTGAAGCTGGAAGGGGAAGAATATGGCAGGATGCAGAGGGGACAGGCCAGGGGGTCCCAGCTGAGTTCCAGGAGCCCCCAGCTCAGGGGGCTTGGGCGAGGCATCCTGCTGGTGAGCGTGACTTCAGCTCCTCTGGCCCTCGAGTGCCTGTGCACCCCCGGGGCGGACTCTGACGGCGCCCCCGCCCCCCCAGGACTGCCCCAGGGTCTTCTGCGCCGGCCTGGACCTGACGGAGATATGTGGGAGAAACCCGGCCCATTGCGCTGAGTACTGGAAGGCCATGCAGGAGCTGTGGCTGCGGATGTACCTGTCCAGCCTGGTGCTGGTTGCCGCCATCAACGTGCGTGTTCCTCCTGGGGGCCACCTGGGTTGCTGACTATGGGCCAGCCCTTGGGGTAGGTGAACGTGGCCCTCCATTAGAAAGCCCTCAGGGAGGAAGGGGGCAGTCAGGGAGGTCTGCAGAGGTCGTCAGCTTGCCGTTACAGACTAGGTGAGAAGAGGGGGCCACATGTATACCTGTGGTGGATTCATTTTGATA
>NW_011476558.1:0-1630 GCF_000754665.1 Bison bison bison | reverse complement strand
GGCAGGGGGACAGCCTTCCTGAGCTCCCCCCGCCAGCTGCAGTGCTGGGTGGGACAGGACCCTCGTACCCACAAGTGCTGCTAGAGGCCTGCAGACCTGGGAACCGAGGCTGGAGGAGGATCACTGAGGATTGGGAGGCTGACCTTGCACATCCACACGACGTGTGTGTGAGAGCACTTACCCATGTGCACTCAGTTCAGGTGCTTGGAAGCACTTAGTTTACACAAAGAGCAAGAAGCTTCCGGTAGTGGGCACAGGCACTGTCTTCCGGAGCCAGCCAGGTCTGGAAGTGGTCGGTTCCCAGCAGAAAAATGTGTGGGCAGGCCAGGCTGTCCTTGTCCCCTAGGTGGGCTGGGAGGAGGGATCCACTGGGTCGCAGGACCAAGGTCTGTGTCCCAGAAGGGCTGAGCCCTAAGAAGGGACCTGGAGGAGTCAGAGCCCACACGTGTGTGGAGCCCTGGCTGAGTGTGTGCTGTTTATCGAGCTCAGCTGCGTGCCCAGCATGCTGGAAGATGTTTCTCATAACCTTATGAGGTAGGTGGTGGCAGCCCATTTCATAGATGGGGAAATGGGCTCCGAGTGGTCCCATCACTTGTCCAGGTCCAGCTGCCCCTGCCCTGCAGCCTCGCTGGGGGTTGGCTGGCCACGCTGGAGGAGTCTGTGGGGCTTGCTCCTTGTGGCCAGAGTCTGCAGGCAGTCTGCCCCAGCCAGGCCCCAGGGCTGTCAGTGGGACTTGAGGGTCACCTCCACAGGAAAATGGTCACTGATGGCCAGGGCCTGGAGGGAGAAGGGGCCAAGCCTGAGACCCTACTGAGCAGCCAGTCCCACAAGCACCACCCTGGAAAACTGCCCCCCACCCAGGAAGGGGCCCACTGGGTGTCCAAACAAACCGCTGCATCTGGGGGGAGGTGTTGGCGTCTACGCCAGCTGTGGCCTGTGGGTGGGCTGGGAGCACAGTCTCAGGACCCCACTCCAGGGACGAAAGAGCTTCCTGCACTGCCACCGCAGGTTTGTTCCATTCGGCCAGACCTGAACCTCTAAGGGCCTTTTCTAGAAACGCTAGTGCAAGGCAAGTGCCTGGTGCCCTGAGGTTGGGATCCCGGTCCAGCACTTGCCTGAGTCTGGTCCAGGCCGAATTCCTCCTGGAAGTCGTGCACGGTGGCTGACTGATGCTTCAGGCTCTTGCGCAGGCGGGAGCCACAGACCACGATGCGGTCGTAGGCGCAGTCCGAGTTGCCCACCGTTGTGTCAGCGCTGTCCGGAATGAGCCACTTGAAGACCTCGCTGCTGCGCAGGCGGATGGCCGGCCAGTCCTGCTCCCGCACGTATTTGCAGTCGGCGTTGAAGTCGCCCAGAAACAGGATGTCCTGCGGGGCACGGCGGGCAGGTCTGAGGCTCTGTGGCCAACCCAGGAGCACGACTCCCTCCCGGGTGGGGTCGTGGGGGCGGGGCGGGGCCTTGCGGACGCGGGGCGCTTACGTCGGTGCCCCACTTGTCGATCACGTCCAGGTACACGTCGTAGAGCGCATCGATCTCGGCCACAGCGTGGTGCGGCGCCGCGTGCAGCGGAATCAACACCAACTCCGTGGCGGCTGCAGGAGAGACTGGGTGTCAGGAGCCGCCACGGAGT
>NW_011476557.1:25533-26369 GCF_000754665.1 Bison bison bison | reverse complement strand
CGGGGGGCTGCACGGGGCCAGCGTCCTCATCGGTCAGGTCGGAGAGGTCCTCTCGCACAGGGAACTCGCCCTGGACAGGGAGCAGGCGGGTCAACCGCAGACCCCCGCATCCCCCTGGCTGTCACGTGACCCCCAGGGGCTCCCATTACCGCCCCAGGCTAGGGGCCCCCCAGTGACGATAGCCTGCGTGTGGCAGCTGTGATGCGGCAGCCCCCTAGCCATCCCCAGAGCAGGGTCAGCTGGGCCTATTGTACATGGCACCCCGTGGGGCAGCCCTGCAGTCCCCACGGGCCTGACCTAGCCCTGGGAGCCCCCACGCATCGGGTGGCACGACCCCCGCCCACCTGGCTGCCCTGGGCTCGCAAGCAGCACGGGTGCAAGGCTGGTCCTCACCGCTCTCCGCTGAGCATCTGAGTCGCTCTCAAAGTCCGGGTCGTCCATGACAAAGGACAGCATCTGGGCGGCGATGGGCCCCTCGGCATCGCTCTCTGACGACAGTGGCTTGTCCGTGCCCTCCTCCAGCTTGCCAGAGGGGCCCTCGGGGCGGGGCTTTGCCGCCCTGGGAGCCGCGTCCCGGGGCGGCCCCAAGGCCTTTGTGGAGGACCTGGGGACACAGAAGAGCGTCAGGGACCTGAGGCCGCCTCCCGCCTTCCCTCCCCCCAGGGCCCCGGCACCTCTTCCCTTCCGCCCCAACACACCGTCTGGTCTCTGGCTCAGGGCACTTCTGGGGGGCCAGGACTGCAGCCTTGGGGTGCCCTGCCCCCTCCTCTGCCTCCTCCTCGCTGGACAGAGTGATGTCCTCGCTGGGCACGGGGCCCGTGGGTGGCAGGGGCTTG
>NW_011476557.1:21216-23496 GCF_000754665.1 Bison bison bison | reverse complement strand
TGGCGGGGGTGGGGGTGGGGGGCGGCACCTGCAGCAAGGCCAGCCTGACGGGGTGGGTGAGACACCCCCACCCTGCCGCCCCCCGTGTCAGAGCCAGTAGCTGGATCTGCTTCCGGGGAGGCCCAAAGTCCCTCCCTGAGGCCCTGGGGCGGCAAGGAGACAGGAGGGTCCCACCAGAGGCGCAAGTGGAACAGCGGCTGCCCCGCCCCAAGAACACCCAGTAGAGCACAGGACACAGTTTAGTGGGAATTTGGGGCCAGGCCTTCCCCAAAGAGACATGCCCACCCCAGGAGCCAACCTGATCCTCGGGCAGACGGGGCTGTCCCGCGCTCTGGGTGCCCACGACCCGCCCTGTCGCGTGTCAGAGGAGTGCCTGCCAGGCCTGCTCTCCATGGGTCAGCCATCCCGCCGGACGCGCTCGGACAACACCCCTCCCTCTGCTATCAGGGGCCTGGAGGTTTGGGTTCCCCCCCTGCGCCCTCCCAGGGGCAAGGAGCTGTCTCCACGGGTGTCACCCAGGAACACCGACATCAAAACAGGGACAGGGCCTCGGCTGGCAAACAGGGCCGCCGGACGTGCAGGGGCCTGGGGTGGACACGAGGCTGGTCAGCGGCGCCTTGGGCTTCACACCAGGGGGCCAGCAGCTGGGCCGGTCTGGACAGAGGCGGGGAGACCAGGCAGTCGATGCCCACAGCTGCACCAGGCCTGAGCACCCCCACCCCTGCCCCTGAGACAGGTGGCCACTCCATGCACCCATCACACTCAGTGAGGCAGGCCCAGCGGAAGTGCTCAGTGGGCAGGGCGGCAGAGCCCACGTGCCTGACCTCCCATACCAGGGAGGCTGGGGAAGAGCCGCTGTCTCATCTGATTCCCAGGAAGGGCTGAGACCTGACTGCAGCAAGGCCCAGGGCCTGTACCAACTCAGAGCTGACGGGACTCGGTTTCTCTGAGCAGCAGCTCCTCGTGCAGACACGTCTATGTGGCGGGAGGCACGCACGTGCCGCCGCCGAGTGCAGAGCAGGGCTGGGGCGCAGCCTGGCCCAGCATGCACCCGCCTTCCCGCAGAGCCCGCCCGGGGGTCTGAGCGCGAGCGCGGCCCAGCCACACGCACATGTCATAGTTCTGGTCCTCGGTCTCCTGCTGCACAGACAGCTCCTCCAGCGTGGCGTCTATGTCCAGCTGGTTTGTCTCCAGCTGCCGCAGCAGCGTCTCCCTCTGCAGACAGGAAGCAGGAGGCTGAGCCGGGGCTGTCCTGGTGTGATCAATTGCCCATCGGCCTGGCAGCCCCCAACGGACAAGGCCACCGCGGAGCCCGGAGCCCGCAGGGCCGCGCCCAGGGGCCAGTGAGATGCCTGGGTGGCTCCGTGAGGCTCGAGGGGCAGAGGTCGCAACGTGCGCAAAGCACCCAAGACAGCGCCCTGTTCACACAGGTGCCCTGAGGTTCGGGAAGCTCCAGCACTTGCTGAGACACGCGCTTCCTGCCGGCCCGGTGCTCCGTGGCAGGATGGCTTCCACCTTCCGCTCTGCCCACTGCTGCCCTTCAGTCCACGCTGGGGGTGTTTTCCTGCAACTGTGTGCATGCTGTGCTCTGACAGGAAGCTCAAGGCACCCCTAAGGGTGACGCAGATCAACCCCCAGGGTGCCCAGGGAAAGGGCAGGTAAAGGGTGAGTGCCTGCATCCCGGCCTTCAGGGGCCTCGTCTCTTCAGAAGGTGAGAGAGGAGGAAAGACAGCCGCTCTCACTAGTGAGCTCTGCACCCTTTCAGAGGAAGCCAGAGGCCTCTGCGGCGGCAAGAGCCACAAGCCAGCACCCCAGGGACGGACATGGGGTGCTGTGTGTCTGTGCTCCGTGATGAGCAAGGCTGTCACCTCTGGGGTCTTGCCTTGAAAGCCGATTGCTTGTCTAAGGTCAGACACTGAGCCAGACACATCTGAAGGGCCACTGCAGCCTGCAGAGCTGTGACTGTGACGTGTGGGGCTACTGTTGTGGCGGGGCAGGGGTGAGCTGAGCCAGGGTGCAGAAAGCCTCAGCCTTTTCTGTAAATCTAAGAGCATCCCCCCACAAAAGGGAGAGCGAGACTCCAGAGAGGGTAGCCAGCCCGGTGGGGGAGGGCGTGGGCTTCTCAGCCCCTGCAGCTGTCGGCAGAGTGCCCAGGCCCACGGCGGGGGCAGCGGGGTGCCCACGAGGGCTGGTCATTGCCACAGGCCACAGCACCGAGAAGGACCCACGCAGACAAGCTGGGGAGGGCCCAGCTCCCCAACCAGCCTGGGGCACCCCGTC
>NW_011476557.1:20250-21116 GCF_000754665.1 Bison bison bison | reverse complement strand
GGGCTGCGAGCCCCGCCCCTGCCGGCAGTGCTCACCTGAAGCTGCAGGAAGGGGATGTTGAAGAACCTGTGCAGGTACTTGAGGCCGAAGCTGTTCTTCATGGAGGACTCAGCGTAGCGGAAATAAGAGGATCCCGGGGGCCTGTTCGCAGGAGAGCAGAGTCGGAGAGCCTGAGGCGGCCGGGGCAGCGGGGCGCACTGGGCCGAGGATGCACCCGGGCTAGGCCGTCCTGGGGGCAGTGCCCCCGGGCCCTGGGTCGGCCAGTGGGTAACAGGCCCACCGTCCCAGGTGGAGACACGAGGTTCAGGTGGCTCTGCTCGGCAGGGCGCCCTCTGGTGGACACCAAGACCAGGCAGCTGGGGCCATCTGCCCCTGCACGGCCTCACCGTGCACCCCACCCATGCTGGCCCAGGGACGGGGCTGACATCCCCGCCGCACACTGGGGGTGCTCAGCCGTGACCCTGCCCGAGTCAGTCTCCAGGAGGGCCCGGGGCCTGCAGCTGGGGGGGTGGCCAGGGCTCGGGCAGGGGCAGTGCAGCAGGCCGATCCAGGGGGACAGGAGCGTCCCGGTGGGGGGGTCGGGCGTGCCTGGGGGCAGCCGTGGGCCCACCTGTCCAGGTGGTCGAGGACGTCGCGCACGTCGTCGGGCAGGATGACGCGGTGCTCGCCCATGTCGCGGTAGTTCCCCAGCACGCACACAGGCACGTGTGTCGGCACTTTAGGCAGCTCCCGCAGGATGTAGTTGAAGGTCCTCGGGGGCACATGGGGGGAGAGGCCTGCCTGAGCCTCCACCCAAGGGCGTGGGCGCGGCGTCAGAGGACCCCCAGGGTGCACGCCACGTACCCTGCAAGCCACCCCGACGGGCA
>NW_011476557.1:17636-18215 GCF_000754665.1 Bison bison bison | reverse complement strand
CAGACCTGAGGACGCAGCCAGAGAACCTTCCAGAACCCACACCAGGGACGCTGTGGTGCTGGGGCAGTGCAACGTGTCCATGAAGGTCGGGGACCTGGGCTGGCGCTCACGGAACCTTCCGGCCCGCTGTCAGGAAGCCGTGAACAGAAGGCCCTCGAAGCTGGCACAGCCTGTCACAGGTCAGGAACGCTGCCAGTCATGTGGGGTCCTCGTGGAGCCACAGGGGGCCCATGTGTGCCCAGCTACACCCAGAGGCGCGCCTGTGCCTTTACGGGCCCGGCCTCTGCGCCAGGAGCGAGATGTGGGCTCTCCACATGAACACCTCCCAGGCCACTGCAGCCCCAAGTGGGGTCACGGACGTGAGCAGCAGCTCGGGTCAGTCCGCCACTCCAGGCTGCTCAGGAGTGGCCACTGCGTCCCTCCAGCGCCAGCAGATGCAGTCCTCGGGAGGGCCGGGCCAGGCGGGCAGAGGGGCTGAAGCACAGATGCCTGCTCACAACCACCCCGTGAAGTAGGGGCCACGCGGGACGGACCAGCTCACCTCCTGGGGGTCGTTCTCCATCTTCAGGCCGTCACCTC
>NW_011476557.1:17075-17536 GCF_000754665.1 Bison bison bison | reverse complement strand
GGACAGATGGACACAGTCACGGGTGGAGGCGCTGTGCCCGAGGGCGGCGCGAGCAGGGCGGCTTCTCCCTGCGCCCCGCCCCCGGCAGGGGCCTCATGCCCGAGGGGCAGTGCTGGGCGCTCGCCCCCCACCGCAGACCCAAAGCCAACATCACAGCCGGCACGGAGCCCGGCCGCCGGCCAGCCCGCCTGCTCCTGGAGCCAACAGTGAGCCTGCCGGGAGCCGGGTCGAGGGGGCAGCGGAGGAGCCGCTCAGACAGCTGCAGGGTGGAGAGAGCCGGAAGAGAAAAGTCGACGGGTATGACTCACCTTTGTCGACTACATCCCAGACTTCAACTTTCACGACGTCGTCAGTGGCTGAAAAGGGAGAACAGCAGGATCAGAGCCCAGGGTCAGCCTGCGGCTCCAAAGATGGGCCTCTAGGCCGTGCAGACGCCACACTCCCCCGGGAGCCGCCCCGCT
>NW_011476557.1:12645-16300 GCF_000754665.1 Bison bison bison | reverse complement strand
GGGGGTGGGGCTTCCCAAGGGCCGCAGAGAGCTGGGCTCCGAGGACTGAGGAGCCTGCCTGCTGTGGCCAGTGCAAGCTGCGGCTGGAACCAGCCCGACCCGGCCCGGCTGGTCTGCTCCGACAGCCAGGGTCCAGCCCCTGGCACTAATCCCCAAGTGGACAAATCTCCTACAGGAGCGGGGACTTCAGGGCGACCCCAAAGCAGCGTGTGTGGCGTCCCAGGGCTGACTCCAGGCTAGGGGTGACGGGACAGCCTTCCCTCCCCGCAGGCTGCGCCCGCCCAACCCCAGACTGGGGGTCACAGGAGAGCCCCCTCCTTCCCCACAGGCCGAGCCTGCCTGACCCCAGGCTGGAGGGGTTACAGGAGAGCTCCCCTCCTCCTGGCAGGCCACACCCACCCGACCCCAGGCTGGGTGGGGGTCACAGGAGAGCCCCCTCCTTCCCCACAGGCCGAGCCTGCCTGACCCCAGGCTGGGGGGGTTACAGGAGAGCCCCCCTCCTCCTGGCAGGCCACACCCACCCGGCCCCTGGCTGGGCGGGGTCACAGGAGAGCCCTCACTTTTGTAGCTCCAGTGGATGCTGGTGACCTGGATCTCCTGCGTGGGGATGTACTCCTCCACGAACTTCTTGCCCTGCAGCCGGTGCCACAGCGCCGTCTTGCCCGTGTTCCTGTCCCCACGGATCACGATCTTCACTGGGAGAGAGCACAGGTCAGGCAAACAATCAGAGCAAGGCAAACTTGCTCCTCCGCAAGCATCCACGCACACCTTCTGCACACTCATGTCTGTACGCTGGCGAGCAGGGAGCCCTGGGGGAAGAGGCAGCGGGCACAGGCTGGAGAGCGGGCAGCCCTGCTCACCCCCAGGTCCCCAGGGCAGCTGGCCCACACCTGGGAGTCTGTACTCAGGAAGGCAGCCTCCGGAGCAGGCAGGGCTGTGCGCTCCCCTCCGCAGCCCTGCGTGTCCCACGGTTGCCCTTAACCTGCTTTCCCGCAGCCCTGCGTCTCGGGTGCAGGACACAGGGCTCCTCATGACACACGTGGGGAGATGGCAGGAAGCCTGGATTCGACCTTGCTGCCCAGCCACTGCTTAGGAGAGGCATGCTCACGCACATGCCCAGGAGGACAGGGCGGGCTGGGGACAAGGTGGGGAGGGGGGCAAGGTCCCAAGGCGTTGCAGAGGAGTGGGCTTCCTGCTGCCTGCAGAGAAGGCAGGGGCTCGGCCTAAGAGTGTTCCAGAGAGCTGGGGAGCTCGGCAGAACCAGCGTGTCGGGGTGGAGCTGATGGCCTTGGGTGGGCAGCTGGGCCTCTGGGGAGGGAAGCTGGGCAGCCTGCAGGGAGGCGCTCTGGAGGCCACAGGCTGGGCTGGGGCAGCGTCTCCCCGGCTAGCACCGAGCGCCCGGCAGGGCTGGGCCTGGGGGCACAGACGCCATGTTTCTCGCCCAGTCATTCTCTAGGGGGCTGTCTTCTCAGTTTCCAACAGAGGGACGCGAAGTCACCGTAACACGTTGACTGAGTGGCTGCAGCTGTGTACTCTTTATCCTTCATGATACTGGTTTTGTCTTTTTAATTAATCTTCCCAGGGGTTCATCAGCTTGGCCAGTCATGGGCACACAGCCTGTTTGGTTGGCTGGACGCCTCTGTTGATTCTTCTTAAAAAGCACCTGCTTCTGTTTTTCCCCTTGTCACTTACTTCCTTTTACTTCCTTGGGGTTTATCCTGCTCTTTTTCCTGGGTTTTCAAGCTGTATTCTCAGGTCGATGGCCACCCCAAGTATGTGGGGAATCACAAATACTTCTTCAACCCGTAAATTACTTAGAGACGTTTCCAAGTTTCCCCTGGGAGCTGTGCTTGTCGTTGTTCCTAACCAGTTCTGTTCACTGCGGCCACACACGTGGTCCTTACGGCGCACACTCCCAGCTGTCTGTGGGGACCACTGGGGTTAGGGACGCGCCTGGGTCTGGGGGGCTGGGTGCAGGCGCCTGCTGTTCCACCGGGTCTTCCGCCCGCCGGGCCGGTTGTGTGCCCTGCACCCAGTCCCAGCGCCCACGGCTCAGCTTCCCTGTGGCCGATGTCTACCCAGGGCTTGGTCCCACATCCCCGCTTCCGGCCTTTCTGTGCCACTGTGAGCTGGACGTCATTCTTACGTATCACACACGGAAGGAAATCAAATCACAGTCTTCTTTTGCTGCTGAGTCTTCTGCCTTTTCACAATGGGCAACGTTTTGTAAATTCCTGTTTTTGCCTGGTATTTACCTGGAAGATTCGCCAAGTTATTTCTGCTCTTAAGCTTCTGACACACACCTTTGCCACAGTAAGTCTGAAGCCAGTGTCCTCGGCCCCCACTCAGACGCCACTCGCCACTGGTCAGCTCGGGGCTGTGTGCTGGCTGCGAGCATTCTGGCCTCTCCTCCTGTGTTTTCCACGGCAGCAGCAAGGCCTGTTCCCCATCTCTGTGCCCTGCAGACCTCCTGCATCTCCCAAGCTCACCGTCCATCCGCCTGGAGTGCACAGCCCAGGATCCATCTCGGTAGGAGCCTGGCCCCCGCAGACTTTAGGGCTGATCACCTGCGTTTCTAGGCCGACGGGGCTACCCCAGAGCGCCGTCGCTGCCAGCGTGGGGTCGGGCTCTCAGCTGCCCCTCAGCGCGGTCACTGCCAGCGTGGGGTCAGGCTCTCGGGGCTCCCCCAGCGCCGTCACTGCTACCATGGGGTCAGGCTCTCAGCTCCCCCTCAGCGCGGTCACTGACAGCGTGGGGTTGGGCTCTCATCCCTCTCTGAAGGTGCTCCGTTTGCTCCCTTCCCCTTCAGCTTTGCTGTCCTGAGATTCCCACGATGCGTCCAGCTCCGGGGTGTAGAAGCCGCAGCCTCAGGCTTCTCGGCGTTCCGTGTGCTCTGTGAGCCGCAGGAGAGCCTGGCCTGAGTTTCTCCAGTGGCCGCCTCTCCATCCTGCTCTTTGTTTCTGAGACTCCAATCGCACGTGTGCATGCCCGGCTCCATCCTGAGCCTGCACCTCGCCATCAGCGCACGCGCCACACGCATCCCGAGCCTGCGTCTCCGTCAGCGCACGCGCCACACGCATCCCGAGCCTGCGCCTCGCCGTCAGTGCACGCTCCGTCTTCAGCTGAACACTACGCTGCGTCACCCGTCCGCCGGCTTCTTGTCTTAGTGACCGTGCTTCTTCGTTTCTGGAGGGTCTCTTTGGTTCTTTTTCAAACACAACCTTTCTGTTCTGACTCTTGATATAATCTTACAACCGTTTCCTTCTTTGATATGTTTCCGGTCCCATCACTTCATGGCAAACAGTGGAAACAGTGACAGAGTTTATTTTTTTGTGCTCCAGAATCACTGCAGATGGCGACTGCAGCCATGAAATTAAAAGATGCTTGCTCCTTGGAAGAAAAGTATTAAAAAGCAAAGACATTACTTTGCCAATAAAGGTCCGCTAGTCACAGCTATGGTTTTTCCAGTGGTCACGTATGGATGTGAGAGTTGAACCGTAAAGAAAGCTGAGCGCTGAAGAACTGATGCTTTTGAACTGTGGTGTTGCAGAAGACCGCTGAGAGTCCCTTGGACTGCAAGGAGATGCAACCAGTCCATTCTAAAGGAGATCAGTCCTGAATATTCATTGGAAGGACTGATGCTGAAGCTCCAATA
>NW_011476557.1:8482-12292 GCF_000754665.1 Bison bison bison | reverse complement strand
ACGAGTTTGGGTAAACTCCGGGAGTTGGTGATGGACAGGGAGGCCTGGTGTGCTGCAGTCCATGGGGTCGCAGAGAGTCAGACACAACTGAGCAACTGAACTGACCAACTTTAACATATATTTGTTTTCTATTCTGTTTTGAGAATGAAGTCTTAATTTTCTCTCCAACTGAAATCCTTTTAAAATCTGAAATCTATTCTTCAAAAAGCCAATTAGAAGAAAGTGTATAATACCAGAAATAAACAGAAAGACCTGGTTTCATCTGGTTAAAAAAAGTAACCGATCTCTACTTCTAAGTAAAAAAGTCAAATCAATGTTAGAAACTTAGACATCACTCAGATAAACTAAGTGATTCAATGGAAAACCTTTAATTAAGATTCACTCAAGAAGTGACAAGAAGCCCTGACCTGAGAAGCGTGTGGCCGTTTTACTGAACAGAACAGCTGCCTTTCTATCCTCTGCCTTTTATTCTAAGGAAGGAACACCACAGACACGGGATTGGCTAAGGGCTCCAGAATCTCTTTTACTCCCTGATTCTATAGTAATTCACCCAGACTGCCACACACTGCAAGCGAAACAGGGTATCTTTTTTTTAAAATACAAAAGAAAGCTGCCAGTCTATCCTGGATGGGAGTGATGCATTCCCTCTGCAGGAGGCAGGACTGAAACCCCACGATGCCCTTTGGTGGTGCCACCAGCAGGGGTCGCTGGACAGCTGGCCCCCTCCTGGCAGCTCCTCCCAACACAACCTCCAGGGTCTCTCTTCACAGAGTCCCTGGGATGGGGCATGGCGGGAGGGCCATGAGGGCCTAAGGCCATGTCTCCCTCTCTCCTTCGGCTTGGCCTCACGCTCCTCTCCTGACCTCACTGCACTGTGACACGCCCTCGGCCCTTCTCCGTGAGGCCGGTGCTGACCTTCGGCTCAGCAGCCCCAGCCTCAGCCCTCAGCCTGCTCAGGCCCTCGGCCGCCATCAGGCTGTGTGCCCGCTGCCTGCCTTCCACTCCCCCTAAATGTAAGCCCCGTAGCGCAGAGACTGTGGTCTGGGTTCTCACTGATGAGCGCTCGGTAAATATTTGCTAAGCAGATGAATGCCAGGGAAGGAAAACCTATGAAGAAAAGCGTGGAGCACGTCTCAGACAGCAACGCTTGGGGATCCGCACACCAGCCCTGACGGTGGAGGCCGCACAGTCTACCAAACGCAGCCGCTCATGTCTGAAAGGAAAAGCCCTTTCCCAGTGACCAACCTTTCAAAGCTTTCCTGAGTTCTAGCACTGAAATCTGACTGGCCAGGACTCTGAATGCAGCCCGGAGCAAGGGCATGGAATCCACAAGACCAGTGCATCCTCACTCCAGCAAACACAGCTGACCCCCCGGGCCCACCCGGAGCACAAAGAGCAGACAGCTCAGGGACCATCCTGCCGCCTCACACGCGAACGGCTTCTGACCCACAGGTGTGGTCCCGTGGCTCACCTGGGCTTTGATGCTAAATGTGATGTGTATGCTGGGACTCTGCATGTGAGTCACTTCTCACCATCACAGCAATTTACAAGAAAACGACTTATCTGCCGCAGGAGAACAAAGTTCTATAAGAGCTCTTTACCCATAAAAATCCTGAGTCCATAGTTATCATACGGCTGGTGTGCTTCCTTAAGTAAGATGTTTTGGAAAGTAAGTACTAGAAATGTTCTTTTCTGCTGACTAATAAAGGAAGTAAAAAAGTTTGGAAAGTGCGTATTAGCCCACGACGGGGACAGCGTCAGCCTGAAACGTCACACAGGCACGGGGCTCGGCTTCTCAACCGCTCCACATTTCACGCATTGTGTTCCACATCAGAATCTGCTGCCATGCAACCCCAATCCCTGAAGTGGGGGCTCTTCTCTGGAAGGATTCCAGTGTCCTTTCTGCTTCTGACCCACCCCCCAACCCCAACCAGGGGGGTGTCCACCAGGGAGGGCTTTTCAGAAGGTAAACACTTTCCAGGCCAGTTTCCAAAGGAGGAAGATTAAGTTTTAACAAATAATACTATAACTAATAAAATTAAGGAGAGACATTACTTTGTCAATAAAGGTCCGTCTGGTCAAGGCTATGGTTTTTCCAGTGGTCATGTATGGATGTGAGAGTTGGACTATAAAGAAAGCTGAGCGCCGAAGAAGTGATGCTTTTGAACTGTGGTGTTGGAGAAGACTCTTGAGAGTCCATTGGACTGCAAGGAGATCCAACCAGTCCATCCTAAAGGAGATCAGTCCTGAATATTCATTGGAAGGACTGATGTTGAACCTGAAACTCCAATACTTTGGCCACCTGATGTGAAGAGATGACTTATTTGAAAAGACCCTGATGCTGGGAAAGATTGAAGGTGGGAGGAGAAGGGGACAACAGAGGATGAGATGGTTGGATGGCATCACTGACTCAATGGACATGAGTCTGAGTAAACTCCAGGAGTTGGTGATGGACAGGGAGGCCTGGCGTGCTGCAGTCCATGGGGTTGCAAAGAGTCGGACACGACTGAGCGACTGAACTGAACTGAATAAAATTAAATAACGGGAACCAAAGGTGAATTATAAGACGTGTGAAAATGAGTGTATTTTTTTTTTTAATATTTACTTTTGGCTGTGTCGGGTCCTAACTGTGGCCCGCCGCTGTCTTTGCGGCACAGGCCTCTCTCTAGTTGGGGTGTGTAGGCTCACTGGTTGTGGCCCGTGGGCTTAGTTGATGCTGAGCATGTGGGATTTTAGTTCCCCGACCAGGGATTGAACCTGTGTCCCCTGTACTGGAAGATGGATGCTTAATCCACTGAGCCACCAGGGAAGTCCCTGAAAATGAGTGTGTTGATTTACTGTTCTCTTCTGGGAATGTGAGAGAATCACACACAAAATTGGGTAGAATACGTGCAAAACGACTCCTCTTTTAAATTCAAACCAAGTCTTTCCAATCGGTTTCTTAATATGGCACATTGTTAACTGAAATACAGGGCTCATCACAGAGACTGGCAGGCTTCCCTGAAAGTCGGAAATGGGGGAATGTCCGATATCTTGTAGCAATATACAGAAATACTTAGGGGGGAAAGATTTAGAAGCAGAGAACACATTAAAACAAACAACTTCAAATACCGCTACCGAAAAGCCAGCAAGATGGAAAAACTTTAAAGAGGTCAAGAGGGCAGTCAGCGTCTAGGAGCTAAACTATTTTACATAATTTATAGCTGAGGACTGGAAACGATCTAGGCTTTCAGGGCATCGGGTAAATAACTCCTTCCCATAGAAGAGAAGGCTCTGCAGTAACAAGAGTCTGTTCCTTCTAAAGTTCTTCTAAACATATCTCTTACAAATGCTTCTTTTTAAAAAAGGGGAGCAAGAACGAGCTGCGCAGCTGACATTCTCTCTTCAAACTGAATACCAAGTCTACAGAGAAAAACCCCGTAGGTCAAACTAGCAGGCCAGCGGAATCCCCGGCCCCGTCCTCCTGCGGGTGGCCACACGGCTCGCGGGTGGAGAGCCCGCCACCCCTTTAAGACCGGGTCACAGACCACAGACTCGCCCCCGTTACGTAAGAACCCCTCTCGGACGGGGTCACCTGGGCCAGTCAGGGTGCCGCAGACGCAACCGGAGCCGCCTGGACGAACCGCACCGTGCACGCGAGACGCACGCCTGTCCCCCGCGCCGGGCCAGCATTCCTGGGGAATGACCCACAGGCCAGACGGGAGAGCCGCAGGCCGAGGCGCCCGGCCCCCGGTCCTGCGGTGCTCTGGGCCCTCCTCGCCGGCCCGCATTACCTCCGGACCCCAAGGGAGCGCCCCGGGGCCCCCGCCA
>NW_011476557.1:4299-7271 GCF_000754665.1 Bison bison bison | reverse complement strand
GGCCTCCTCCGGTCACTTCTTCTTCTTCTTGGCCACTTTGAGTTTCTCCTCCATCAGCCGCTGACCTTGCCTCTTGATCTCGGCCCGCGAGGGCACGTAACTGTGGTCCACGTCGGCGAACTGGAAGGTCTCTGCAAGGAAGGAGGGGGAGGGCAGCTGCGCCCGCAGCCCCTCTGCCCCACCTGCGTCCCCAGATCCTGGGCTGTCCTCTGGCGCCCTTTCACGGCAGGGCCCGGTGTACCAACGACGTGCATTTCTTACTGTCTGGCGTCTGGGGTCTCGCACACCCAGGGAGAGAGACAGCCGAGAGTTCACCCAGTCCTTCCAGAGCCCACGCTCGACCGCTAATATCTACCCTATATGCCAAGCCTGAATCCCTCAGGGACAGGTGCCAGACAAGAGGGGGACAGCCCCGAGGCCCCACACGCGCCAGAATTATTAGAATGGGAGGGTCTTAAGCTGTGCGCCCTGCGCTTCCCACACAGACCCCCATAGGGGCCCTGGCCTAGGCACCGCCTGCCTGCCTACTGGCGCTGGTGCCTTCCCATCGCCTCCATCAGTTAAAGTCCCGTGGGTACAGCTGACGCGGCCTCCCATTGCTTTAGCCCCCACTGTCCCTCCAGGCCACCCTGGTCAGATGCAGCAAGCGCCACCCCTAGCCCCTGCCTCTGCACGGCTCAGGCCGGCCGCCTGCCCCCGCCTCCCCTCCAGCTGCTGGGCCTCCTGTACCTATGACATCCTCCTCCGTCTCCTCAAAGCTGATCCTGGTGTTCTGCTTCTCCCTCAGGGTGGAGGACTCCAACACATCCCTCACCTTGGTGCTGACCTGCAGGGCACGGGGCCGGTGAGCCTTGGGGCAGGTGGGGCGTGCAGGCACCCCTGGCCCAGGGCTACCTCCTCTGTTTCGGCCAGCGTCTGCACTCGGTCAGCCAGGTACAGCAGCCTGCCCTCGCAGTACGCCAGCTTGCTGTACATGTCCAGGGTAGTCGAGGGCACTGCTTCCTTCTGTAGCGGGGAGGAACCAGTTGTCTCGCCCTGGCCCCTCCCAGGGACCCTCTGTGCTGGGGGCTCCTCCCGGCTCCGCTGGTACCTGGCCTGTGGGTAAGGGAATGCCAATCAGGCGGATGTAGAGGTTGTCGATGCCGGTCTGGATGGTCAGCAGCAGCTTCTGACTCTTGGTCATCTTGCTGTGAGCCAGCTGCAGCCGCTCTTCCTCCTCCTTCAGCATATCGTTCATTTTCTTCTCAACAGACTTAAAGCTGTTGAGAATGAGGGTGGGAGGTGGTGGACCGAGGGCACGGCAGCGGGGTCCTGAGCGAGTGTTGTGCTAATTCCGGCTCAAGAACTAAGACATGGGCGCGGGGAGCGCCCTTGCCAGGCCCTGAGGCAGCGGGTCTGCTCAGCTCCAAGCCTGGCAGTCAGTGCAGAGAGAGGCGGGACCCCCCATGTACCTGACGGAGCTGGGCGTCAGTGCAGAGAGGCGGGACCCCCCACGTACCTGACGGAGCTGGGCGTCTGGCGGAACTTGAGCGTGGCCTCCTCTATCTCCAGCTTCTTCATCCAGGCTTCCAGGCGCCCCCCGCCTCTCCTCACAGTCCTCCATCTGCAGCTCCAGGTCCTCCTCCGTGCCCTTCTGAGCCAGGAACCGTCCAGCAATGTCCTGGCAGGGCCAGTGGGGCAAGCAGCAGCTGTGAGCCAGGGGGCAGCTGGTTCTTCTGGCTCCCGGTGGTCAGTAATGTCAACCACGCGATGTGTTGAAGGCCTGTGAGGCCCTCGGTGTGTGTTCTTGCATGCCACCCCTCACGACAGGCAGAGCGGGCAGACGACCCCAATGAAGAGCTGGAGAGACCACCACCAAGACCGAGTGGCTCTGAGTCGCTTGTCCAAGGGTGGACAAGCTTATGTCAGGACCATGGACAGGAGCTCAAGGTTTACTAATAATAATCCCAGAGCGGATTAAAGTAAAAGGGGGGTTAGGTGGAGAGGCAGCTGCTGTTGGTTTGGGAAGGGGAAGGAGTCGGAGGTGGAGGCCACCCCCTCGGGGTTTAATCCTCAAGTTCCCGTGGGCTCTCTGCGATCCTGGACCACAGCTCAGGCTTGCTGGCTGTGGCCCAGGGGCTGTCCACTTTGATCTGCAGGCTGCTGCCCTGTGTCTCCATTCACGTGAAGATGTCTGCAGAGCCTGGCCGGGCTCAGCTGGGCCTTGGGCTGGGGATGGGCCCTTCCCCCTGCCCCTCTGCCCACATCCAGGAGTCAGTGAGTAGTACCCAGAGGTGGGAGCACTGCACGGCAGTCTTGACCTTCTCCACCAGAGCAGTCACATTCGTTTGGTATTCAACGTCAGCCTTGGAGGCCTCTCTCTTCCTCACTGGGCGCAGCAGAGGGGAAGGACGGCCAGCATGCAGGGAGGGCGTGGGAGCTCTGTGCGGGCCATCAGATGCCCCCCATGTCCTCAGGGGAGGCCACCCAAGAGCTGGGTAGCCTTCAGAGTTGCCTGTATCTTAACTGGCTCCCTCCTCAGCCAGCCCTCGAGCGGCTCCATCCAGAGCGGGACCAGAAGCGGCTGGCATAGCGGGGCTTAGTGGAGCTTCTCAGAGGGGCTTGGGTTCCAGGGGGGCATTGCTGAGTGCATTTTACAGCTGAGAGGCGGGGTGTGGGGGTGGGGTTAGCCACACCTGGCCGAGAGCCCAGAGCCAGTAGCAGCACCCTGAAGCCAGTGCTGTGGCAATTGGTGTGTGCCTGTGCAGGGCCCACCAGGGAGGGCTCGGGGTTCATCGGTCTCCCTCACCCTGGCCACTGCAGGTGACACCCAGCCTCATGGTGACCGACCTCTCTGGACCTTGGCTGGGGCAGTGGGAGCTGAGCGCTTACCTTTCAGAGTTTCTGGACCCATCAGGTTGGAGGGGAAGTCCAAGTCCCGCCGGCCCTGGAGAGAGGGAGGAGGAGGTGTGGTGAGGGGCATCCTCTGTGGG
>NW_011476557.1:0-1127 GCF_000754665.1 Bison bison bison | reverse complement strand
CCCTGGAACCAAGATGCGGCGGCAGGTGTTGGGATGCGGGGTGAGGGGGCTCACCTTTTTCAGGTGGTCCAGCAGGTCCATGTACAGGAAGTGGATATTTTGGCTTGTGGTGATCTTGATCGTCGTCTTTTCTATGTTGTTCTCCAGCTGACGGATGACCTGGGGTTGGGGGGTGGAGGGCACATTGAGAGTGCCTTGGGGACAGGCCACCTGGGAGCCCAGAGACTCACGGGGGCGGGGCTGGCCTCTCTTCCTAGGGGCGGGGTCTCACTTAGCCCCGCCTCCCCAGGGCCCGCCCCCTGCTCAGCCCCGCCCCTCGGCCGCACCTGCTGCAGGCGCAGTTCTTCCTTGGTGGCCTCCGGCTGGCTCTTCAGGCCGGCCAGCTCCAGCTGCATACTCTCCAGCTTCCGCCCGCGCCGCCGCACCAAGTGGATCAGCACGTTGTGCACGTTCACGCGGTCGAAAACATACTTGCGCAGCTTCTCCCGCGCCACCTGCGCCGGGGAGGGCACGGCCCGCGAGTGGGTGCGCGGGGGGGTCACGGAGCACGTGGGAGCTCCGCAGGGACCCTGGGGCTGGGCGCTCGCTCTGCTCCCCACCGGCTCCACCTCCTAGAGTAGTTGGGGGGCACCGGCTGGGCGGGGCGGAGGGGCCGTCCCGCCGCCTACCTCCATGGTGCAGCGGCTGTTGGCCAGCCTCATGGGCACGTCCTTCCCACAGGCCCTGGAGATGGCCCACTGGTCGTACTGCGGAGTGGTGGCGGTGAGCTGGGGGCCCATCCCCTCTGCGTTCACCCGGCCGCAGGCCCCTCCAGGTCCTCTCCCCAGGCCCCTTCTGAGTAGCAAGACCCCAGCTCCTGGGGCCGCAAGGGGCAGAGCGCTGCAGGCCCCATCAGGTCATCCCCTCTCGGATGTGATGGGGTCCAGAGAGGGGGGTTCCCGTGTCTCCTCAGTGGCTGCCGTAGGGGGTAGCCCCAGAAAGGGCCCCGAGTTGGGTCCTGGCCCCACCCCCTAAGGTGGGTGGTGGGGTCAGCGTGGGGAAAGCAGGGGCCAGCTGTCCACTTGTGTTGGGGGTAGAGGCTATTACAGCGCGCACCCCACCCCCCCTCGTCCCCAGCCATCAGGCAG
>NW_011476556.1:14722-15751 GCF_000754665.1 Bison bison bison | reverse complement strand
TTTAGTAGTTGATAGGAAAAAAAGCACATTAAACTAGCTAGTAAAGGAAGATTTCTTAGCAGTGAAGTGGAAGTCGCTCAGCCGTGTCCAACACTTTGTGATCCCATGAACTATACAGTCCATAGAATTCTCTAGGCCAAAGTACTGGAGTGGGTAACCTTTCCCTTCTCCAGGGGATCTTACCAACACAGGGGTCAAACCCAGGTCTCCCGCATTGCAGGCAGATTCTTTAACAGCTGAGACAAAAGGGAAGACCAAGAATATTGGAGTGAGTAGCTATCCCTTCTCCAGGGCATCTTCCCGACCCAGGACTTGAATCGGGCTCTCCTGCTTTGCAGGCAGATTCTTAGCTAACAAGCTATCAGGGAAGCTAGCACAATTTGAATTTTAAAGAAGAGAAAGTAAGAAATTAAAAGAAAGTTTATTCCAGAAACAGAGCTCACAGGGCAGGAGGATGTTTGTTTAGTGGGGTTCATTAAAGAGAAAAGTAGGGAAAGGTTCATAAGAGATCTATTAAGAGACATACACTGTTACACTAAACTGTTGAATATTACTTTAAATATTATGTGGAGATTTTGGAGAATGTTGGGCAAGGATGTTTATATTACCTGTAGAGTTTACAAAATTCCTGGTTGGTAATATAGGAGATATATTTCAGGTAAAGAAAAGGTATGAATAACAGAAGGGAAGCTGGTTCATAATAATCATGGCGATAACAGGTTGGATTAAATAGATAGTAAAAAATAGACTCTGGTTGTTCTTTTCAACATCGTGGAGGTTCTTCCTGAAAAGCCTTGTGATTTTACACCATTTTTCCCTAGGATGTATCTTCATTGTTACTGCTATTTAGGACTAAATGATGGAAGCTGCTTTCTAGAACAGTAATCATAGTGTTTTTTTGTTTGTTTTACATATTTGTATCACCATGTATAATTGTATAGAATACTTTTCATTGTTGTATGCATTTACCCTAGATGTACTGACCATCCATGTAAGCAAGAGTTTATATATATATATATATATATATAT
>NW_011476556.1:9290-13541 GCF_000754665.1 Bison bison bison | reverse complement strand
GAGATGGCAAGAATACACAGAAGAACTGTACAAAAAAGATCTTCAGGACCCAGATAATCACGATGGTGTAATCACAGACCTAGAGCCAGACATCCTGGAATGTGAAGTCAAGTGGGCCTTAGAAAGCATGACTATGAACAAACATAGTGGAGGTGATGGAATTCCAGTTGAGCTATTTCAAATCCTGAAAGATGATGCTGTGAAAGTGTCACATTCAATATATCAGCAAATTTGGAAAATGCAACAGTGGCCACAGGACTGGAAAATTTCACTTTTCATTCCAATCCCAAAGAAAGGCAATGCCAAAGAATGCTCAGGCTATTGCACAATTGTACTCATCTCACATGCTAACAAAGTAATGCTCAAAATTCTCCAAGCCAGGCTTCAGCCATATGTGAACTGTGAACTTCCAGATGCTCAAGATGGTTTTAGAAAAAGCAGAGGAACCAGAGATCAAATTGCCAACATCTACTGGATTATTAAAAAAGCAACAGAGTTCCAGAAAAACATCTATTTCTGTTTTATTGATTATGCCAAATCTTTTGACTGTGTGGATCACAGTAAACTGTTAAAAATTCTGAACGAAAGAGCAATACCAGACTACCTGGCCTGCCTCTTAAGAAAACTGTATGCAGGTCAGGAATCAACAGCTAGAACTAGAAGTGGAACATACTGGTTCCAAATAGGAAAAAGAGTACGTCAAGGCTGTATATTGTTGCCCTGCTTATTTACCTTACATGCAGAGTATATCATGAGAAACCCTGGGCTGGATGAAGCACAAGCTGAAATCAAGATTGCTGGGAAAAATATCAATAACCCCAGATATGCAGAAGACACCACCCTTATGGCAGAAAGTGAAGAAGAACTAAAGAGCCTCTTGATGAAGTGAAAGAGGAGAGTAAAAAAGTTGGCTTAAAGCTCAACATTCAGAAAACGAAGATCCTGGCAGCTAGTCCCATGACTTCATGGCAAATAGATGGGGAAACAGTGGCTTACTTCATTTTGGGGCTTCAAAATCACTGCAGATGTGATTGCAGCCATGAAATTAAAAGACAATTACTCCTTGGAAGGAAAGTTATGACCAACCTAGACAGCATATTCAAAAGCAGAGACATTACTTTGCCAACAAAGGTCCCTCTAGTCAAGACTATGGTTTTTCCAATGGTCATGTATGAATGTGAGAGTTGGACTGTGAAGAAAGCTGAGGACTGAAGAGTTGATGCTTTTGAACTGTGGTGTTGGGGAAGACTCCTGAGGGTCCCTTGGACTTCAAGGAGATCCAACCAGTCCATCCTAAAGGAGATCAGTCCTGAGTGTTCATTGGAAGGACTGATGAAGCTGGAACTCCAATAGTTTGGCCACCTGATGTGAAGAGCTGACTCACTGAGAAGAGCCTCATGCTGGGAAAGATTGAGGGCAGGAGGAGAATGGGATGAAAGAGGATAAGATGGTTGGATGGCATCACTGACTCAATGGACATGAGTTTGGGTAGGCTCTGGGAGTTGGTGATGGACAGGGAGGCCTGGCGTGTGGCAGTCCTTGGCGTCGCAAAGAGTCGGACACGATTGAGCAACTGAATGAACTGATACCACATCACTGTTATCCATTTATGTGTTGATACACGTTTAAGTTTCTTCTGTATCTTACATATTGCAAATAATGCTACTATGAATGCTAAAGTGTATTTATCTGTTCAAAACTGCCTTTTAATTTTCTTCACATATATACAAATGAGTTGAATCACTGGATCATATAGTAGTGTTATTTTTATTTTATTGAGGCTATGGCATGCTGTTTTCCATAATGCATCAATTTAAGTTCCTACCAACAATGTACCATGTTCTTGTCAATATTTCTTATTTGCATGTATCTGTTTTGATTATCTGTAGGTCTTTTCCATATAATATTTATATAAATCTTCTGTCCATTTTAAAATGGATTTTTTTGTTTATTTGACATGATTTTCATGAGTTCTTTATATACTTTGAATATTGATGCCTTATAATTCACATATTTTGCAAGTATTTTCTCATATTCAGTAAGTTGTCTGGTCGTCAATGGTTTATTTTGCTCTTCAGAGCTTTTAAATTTATGCAATTTTGCTTTTGTTTCCTTTGTCTGAGAGGACAGACCCAAAAAAAATTAAAATTTCTAGATCTTATATCAGTATTCTGCATATGTTTTCTTCTAGAAGTTTTATAGTTTAAATTCTTATGTTTAGGACTTTAATCCATTTTGAGTTCATTTTTTTGTGTATTTTAGGAAGAAGTGTTCTATTTTTATTATTTTATATGTGGCTGTTTAGCTTTCTAGTAACACTTATTGAAGAGACTGTATTTTCCCCATTGTATATTCTTATCTCCATTGTCATATATTAATTGCCCACAGGTAACTTGTTTTATTTGGGGGGTATCTATTGTATTCCATGATCTATGTGGCTGGTTTTTGTTTGTGTGTGTGTGTGTGTGTGTGTGTGTGCCAGTACCGTACTGTTTTATTTACTGTAGTTTTATAAAATGACTGACATTAGGGAGCCTAATACCTCTGACTCTGTTCTTTTTTCTCAAGATTGCTTTGGGTATTCAGAGTCTTTGTGGCTAACTTTACCTTTTAGGATTATCTGTTCACTTTCTATTAAAAACACCATAGGTATTTTGATAGGGATTGCATTAAAATCTGTAGATTGCTTTGGGTAGTGTGAACATTTTAATAATACTAATTATTTCTATAAACACAGGACATCTTTCCATTTTTTGACATTATCATCAATTTCCTTCATCAGTGTTCTATAGTTTTCAGAGTATAGATCTTTAACCTCCTTGATTAAGTTTATTCCTGGTTACTTTTTTCTTTTTGATCTGGTTTTAAATGGGGTTGTTTTCTTATTTATCTTTTTAATATTTAGTTATGCACTTGGATAAAGCTGGTTGAATTCCAGACATTTAGGCAGCAGCTTTTGAAATATTCATATAGGCCACTTTCAAGGAAAGATTGGGAGGTGAGTGCTTTCTCTCGTCCCTGTGCACTGATCCCTTGGGTTAGCCACAGCTAGTCTTTATGATTCATTTAAGAACCATTTCTTTATTTGCTATGGTCTTGTGGGTCTCATGGCAAAAGTCCCATTATTTTTTAGAACTAGTACTTTTGGGGCCCTTCTCTCAGGTGGAATCTTAAGTGTTGGGGTGCTAGATGACAATAAAAATCTTTCACTCCTCAGGGAGAAGCCTGGAGTATATGAATGCCTTCCAAATTAAATGCTGCTGTTCCAGACATGGGGGATGGTCTTTATTGTAAGAGTATGTCTCAGGCTTTCCTATCCTTGATATGCTTATTATCTCATTAGCCTGAGGTATAGGAGTCACTTAGCTGGTTGCTGAATTTCTTTCAGGGGATTATTCTATGTATATCTGTAGATTTAATGTGTCTTTGGAAGGCAGTGAGTTTGGCAGCCTTCTATGTCACTATTTTGTACTGGGACATTACTATAGCATTTTCTGTTAACTTTTTACTCTCTCTTTTTCTGACATCTTTTGAAAAATTTGAACATTTTTTTCATGTTTGATGTTAGTTTATTCTTTTTTTAAACTATATAAACACATATGATGTTTTCAGTGCTTCTTCTGAGTATTGCTCTATGGATGCTTCACATTTCTTAGTCTACATAGGAACCTTACCATCATTTAGATGCTTATCCTCTTTCTCTATGTGACAGCTGTCTATATATTAATTCTTTAGTAGCTATCCCATTAGATAATTTTAAATTGTTCTTTCAATTTCCATACCTGTATTAAAGAATTCAAAAGGAGAGGAATAGTTTATTATATTTGCTCATGTATTTACTGCCACTATTGATCTCTCTTCATTCCATATATTCTCATCTTTCTTTCATCTTATTTCCATTTTGTTCTTTGAAGCTTTTTTTAATAAAATTTTTATGGAGATGTTTTTTTAGAAACAAATTATTAGCTTTACTTAATCTTAGAATTGTCTTTATTTCACTTATTTTCATGAGATACTTACAATGTTTCTAGTTTTACAGAATATGCTATTTTTTTAGCACCTAAAAAATTTCTGGGCCATTTCAGTACCATAATTTCTAATGAGAAATCTGCATTCTTGTTGCTGTTTTCTTATAGCCTACCCTTTTTTTTTTCCCCCACTTTCAAGAGTTATTCCCTGACTTGCATTTTTAGCACTTTGCTTATGATGTATTTGAGCACTAATATTTGTATTTACCTACCTTCTTTGGGG
>NW_011476556.1:4313-8411 GCF_000754665.1 Bison bison bison | reverse complement strand
GTATTCTTTTTAATGGCTGAGTAATACTCCAGTGTACATATGTACCACAGCTTTCTTATCCATTCATCTGCTGAAGTTTGTGTCATCTCAGGTTTGATATCTGTTGATTTTCTTTTCCCATGTAATATTACATGCTTCCTGTTCTTTACATGCAGATTAATTTTAAATTATATAATGGACTTTTTGAAAGTTGCATTATGAGAACCCAGACTTTATTTAAATCCTAGAAATGAATATTTTTCTGTTTGTTTTAGTAGAAAAACAACATGGTAAATTTCAGACTCTCAGTTTCAACTATTTCCTGTAGGCTGTAATTCTAATATCAGTCCAGTTTTCAAAGACTTTCTTGAATCTATCCCATTAATTCATCACCTGGTATTCAGTATGGAATGCTTAGTTGGTGGTCTACATTTATTTACCCAGATATTCTTATTGTGGGATGATCAACAGAGGTGCCACTCAACGGTGAGTTCATCAATCCTAAAACATAGCCTCGGATTCACTCACTAGAGCTCTGGTATCTACATGAATTTTCTGGGTTTTATTAACTAAATTGCATGTTCTCACAAATTCATATGTTGAAGCCCTCACTCCCAGTGTGGCTATATTTGGAGACAGAGTTGATTTCCTGTGCCTTAAGCCAAAATCAGAGAGCTTTATTTAGAGTTCTGTCTATGCCCTAGTGTCCAATTCCAGATATTGTGTCTGCCTAGGGTATGCTAGAGGAGAAACAAAATGTAACAAAACAAAATACCCAAAAAGCAAAAAACGAAAACCATCAGGTGGGGGACACCGAATTTTTTTATTCATTCTCAATCCACCTATTATTTTCTTTGGAGAGCCTCAAAAAGTTACCCCCATATTAACTGCAGTTAATAATTTGAGTATTTTTATAAATAATTCTGAATCACAATTAGAATACAGCATTTTTATAGGAAAATGGTATATGCACCCAGTTCCAGAGAATATGTTTTAATGTGAGTGATAACAGAGTCTTACGTTTTGATATAGAGCATTTGTATGTGAAATAAGTATGTAGTCAAAGCAGTATACAGTCAAAACAATAAGACTAGAGCCTTGAAAGAAAGAAAATTTGCTAATATTTTACAGATTGAAAAGAACAATGATCATGAAAAAAAAACCTTAGATTTTTATCTTGTGTATGAGATTTAACTAATGGTCCTCAAGGTTTAGGTTTAGTTAAATCTGTTGTCCTGTAACTCTAAGTTTGGTTGGCTCTCTGGTAAGTTGCTTTTTTTTTTTTTTTTCAAATATGACTTAACAAGATTGCCTATGTCCTCTGGAGTAGATGACCATAATAACTTATTTTAATAGAGTTGTAGTAGACAGAAGGTTTTTAAACCTTTGTTCAATATAAGTTTGAGCTAAAATGTGAGAAAATTCATTTTACATCGAGATATTTATGAATAGATTTACTTCGCAATCAATTAGGATTTTTAAAATTGCACTTGGATATGTTTCTACTTTTCATTCTACTCAGATAATAAAATTTTATAATAGGTTTTATTCCTGAAATGAATTTAATTATATTCATATGTACTTATATATCAAATATTTTTCATAAACTTCTTTGTATAGTATAATTCATTGTTTTGAAATGTTCTCAAAAATAGCATTGATCTAAAACTATTAAAATTTAACTTCATTCTCTGATTTAAAAAGGATATTGTTTTGTCTTGAGGGATGTTCAATTAATCTCTGATAATCCCTGGCAATTTCCCCAAACATGTTCCTTGATATTAACAAAGAGTTTTCAAAACTTTAAAATTAGTAATAGCTAAGTGGATAAGTCTTAGTCTAGTATAAGGACAATAAATCATGGTAGAACCAGAATTATTAAAATTGGGTTGATAGCATTTCAATTTTCACCAAGCTTTCCGCCTATTGTTATCTTTCCTTTTACCAATTTAAATGCATTAACTTTGAAGCTGGATTTAAATTGAACGTTTAAATTAATGCATTGTCAATTTGTTGTTAAGGTAAAGGAAAAAATATAAGTTATAAACATGGATGTAGAGAAATAATGGCACACTCTTGATTTGCTATTTTAATCCCAATATACTCTGCCATTATCCATGTTGCTATTATCCATGTAAATCTAATGACATCTGAAAGCAGTATTGGCAAAGCCCATTAGCAATATGTTCTTTTTAAAAGCTAGACTGAATTGTTGCTCAAAAACAATGTTATTGTGTATGACTGACTTGGTATGCACCTAGTACCTCTTATCACTGTATCTAAAAGAAAGAAATGAAGGAAACATAATTATGTTAATTAGCAGCAAGCCCATGTCGAAGTAGTTTTCTCTTAGTCAACTTCACCTTAAATGAAATATGGAGTAAACTGTTGGCAGAGTATTTAAACATGAAATGAGCTGCAAATAAATTGGTTCCTCAATGTCTTTTTTTTTTTTTTTCTTTCTGAGTGGAATTTAAATGCCATACAAGCAACATAGCACAAGCCCAGTTTCCTCCTTCTTGGGGGTTAGATATCTTTAGGCTAGGAATCAAAATGATCACCATTTCGCGCTCTCTTTCTCTCTCTCTCACTTTTTTTTTTTTTTCTTTCCTCTAATCCTATTCCTTACCCTTGATAGCTGGAGTTAAGGGAACATGGTGTGCTCTAAATGTCCTTAAGAGGTGTGCAATCCCTAAACTGAAATAGATATGCTTATGAAAGTATACACACATAGTTTGATATAATGAAGCTGTTGGGTTTAGCATAGTGAAATATTTCACTTACAGACCAAGAATAATGGACATATACATACAGACCAGTGTGTGTGTGTGTGTGTGTGTGTGTGTGTGTGTGTATGTTAGTCACTTAGTCATGTCTGAGTCTTTACAATCCCATGGACTATAGCCCTCCAGGATCCTCTGTCCATGGGGAGTCTCCAGGCAGGAATACTGGAGTGGGTTGCCAATTCCTTCTCCAATACAGACCAATAGCTAGTACTTTAATTCTTCATTACTATCATCTAGGTATTACCTCGTCTGCAAGAGGAACTCTAATTATGAGAAAAAAAAAAGTTTCTACCAGCAATCCTTTGGCCACATGGTGCTTTGGTCTCCTCAATAATTTGGCCACCTGATGCAAAGAACTGACTTATTGGAAAAGACCCTGATGCTGGGAAAGACTGAAGACAGGAGAAGGGGATGACAGAGGATGAGATGGTTGGATGGCTCACTGACTTGATGGAGATGAGTTTGAGCAAGCTCTGGGAGTTAATGATGGACAGGGAAGCCTGACATGCTGGAGTCCATGAGCTTGCAAAGAGTTAGACACCACCTTGCAACTGGACTGGCTGAGCAATCCTTAGACCAAAATGGATGCCGATAGCATCATTTTGAAAATGCTTATTCCTATATATTCTGTGAACTTTGAATTTTATTTCATTAGTATATTTGTGGATGTATAGTAGAATGTAAAGGCCTCTGATGAACACATTAGGTCTGTGTAAAGTTTTCCTGAAGAAAACTGGGTTGTGGGGCAATAGCTCTTCTCTCATAATGGATGGCATTTAGAAAAGAACTCCATTATGTTTCAGTATTTCCTAAAATAAATCAGTGAACTCCCTTCAATTACTCTTTTTCCCTTTGAAAACCACTCTTTCTTTTGTTTGTAAACATCAGTTTTTCTCTTCACTTACATCTTTAAACTCTTTGAGTGATGTTAGAATACTTAGAATGGATTCTAATGTTTTATCTTGGTTGATATGATGGACCATTCTGCATTTTCTTCTAAACTTTATTGAAACTTGTTTTCAATGTGCCTCATCTTTTTTCCTGTACTTTAAGAAATGCAAGGGCAAACATCATATTCTTTCTGTGTATGATGAGTTTTTTTTTTTTTCAGTTCAGTTTGGTTGCTCAGTCATGACCAACTCTTTGTGACCCCATGGACTATAGCACTCCAGGCCTCCCTATCTACCACCAACTCCCGGAGTCTACCCAAACTCATGTCTATTGAGACAATGATGCCATCCAATCATCTCATCCTCTGTCATCACCTTCTCTTGCCTTCAATCGTTCCCAGCATCAGGTTTTTTTTTTTTTTCCCAAATGAGTCAGCTCTTTG
>NW_011476556.1:1392-1705 GCF_000754665.1 Bison bison bison | reverse complement strand
GGCCCCCAAAAATAAAGTCAGTCACTGTTTCCACTGTTTACCTATCTACTTGCCATGAAGTGATGGGACCAGATGCCATGAGCTTCGTTTTCTGAATGTTGAGCTTTAAGCCAACTTTTTCACTCTCCTCTTTCACTTTCATCAAGAGGCTCTTTAGTTCTTCTTCACTTTCTGCCATAAGCATGGTGTCTTCTGCATATCTGAAGTTATTGATATTTCTCCCACCAATCTTGATTCCAGCTTGTGCTTCCTCCAGCCCAGCGTTTCTCATGATGTACTCTGCATAGCAGTTAAATAAGCAGGGTAACAATAT
>NW_011476556.1:0-610 GCF_000754665.1 Bison bison bison | reverse complement strand
CTTCTGTCAGGTCCATACCATTTCTGTCTTTTATTGAGCCCATCTTTGCATGAAATCTTCCCTTGGTATCTCTAATTTTCTTGAGGAGATCTCTAGTCTTTCTCATTGTATGTTTTCCTCTATTTCTTAATACACGTATAAATTTCCCCTGGTGGGTCAGCAGTAAAAAATCTGGCTATAATACAGGAGACATGGGTTAAAAACCTGGGTAGGAATGATCCACTGGAAAAGAACATGGTAACCCACTCCAGTGTGCTTGCCTGGGAAAACCCATGGACAGAGGAGCATGTAGGAATATGGTCCACTGGGTTGCAAAATGGTCAAATATTACTTAGCAACTAAACAACAGCAACTGCATGTGTGTGTGTGTGTGTGCATATAAAATGGAATATATCACCTTTATCATCCATAAAGATAGTGAAATTTTGCCATTTACAACAACCTGGATGGACTTGGACGGTATTCTTAGTGAAATAAATCAGAAAAACAAAAATTGCATGTTATCACTTATTGTTGCTATTTAGTCACTAAGTCATATCCCGTTCTTTTGCAACGCTATGGACTATAGTCCACCAGGCTCCTCTCCATGTGATTTCCCAAGCATGAATAC
>NW_011476555.1:5838-15743 GCF_000754665.1 Bison bison bison | reverse complement strand
CCCAGGGGACAGCGCCCATCACTACCCCCTGCCCCAGACATGCGGGGCTGGACTCACCAGGGTGATCCAGAAATTCCAGTTCTTATGGGCACCAACAATGTAGAGGAAGAGCAGGAGAGTGGTGACTATGAAGCAGGACACAGACACGAACAGGACCCAGCCCTGGATCAGGGGGACGGGCACCTGTGTCAAGAGGATGAGAATCCACACCAGCCCCCCAAAAGCCTGCAGAGGGAGGGAGATAAGGGTGACGGTCAGACCAGGACGGCCCAGGCCCAGCGGTCACACTGGGGAGCCGGGGCTCTTCACAAATGTTAACTCGGTTAATCCTCATACTGAACCGTTTGTGAGATGGGCAAACTGAGTCATATACTAGGTAAAAATTTGTTAGCACTAGAAAGGATTTATGCCATCCAGTTTTATCATTAGAAGAGCTATTTCTGAGGTTATATCCTTCCTAATTTTTGGATGGCAGAAAGCAAAGAGGAACTAAAGAGCCTCTTGATGAAGGGAAAAGAGGAGAGTGAAAAAGCTGGCTTAAAACTCAGCATTCAAAAAACTAAGATCATGGCATCCGGCTCCATCACTTCATGGCAAATAGATGGGGAAACAGTGGAAACTGTTGTAGATTTTGTTTTCTTGGGCTCCAAAATCCCATGACTGTGGCCGTGAAATTGAAAGCTGCTTGCTCCTTGGAAGAAAAATTATGACAAACCTGGACAGCGCATTGAAAAGCAGAGACATCACTTTGCTGACAAAGGCCCATATAGTCAAAGCTATGGTTTTCCCAGTCGTCATGTACAGATGTGAGAGCTGGACCATAAAGAAGGCTGAGTGCCAAACAGTTGATGCTTTTGAATTGTGGTGCTGGAGAATACTCTTGAGAATCTCTTGGACTGCAATGAGATCAAATCAGTCAATCCTAAAGGAAATCAGCCCTGAATACTCACTGGAACTGGACTGATGCTGAAGCACTAATATTTTAGCTGCTGCTGCTGCTGCTACTACTAAGTCGCTTCAGTCGTGTCTGACTCTGTGTGACCCCATAGACGGCAGCCCACCAGGCTCCCCCGTCCCTGGGATTCTCCAGGCAAGAACACTGGAGTGGGTTGCCATTTCCTTCTCCAATGCATGAAACTGAAGTCGCTCAGTCGTGTCGGACTCTTCACGACCCCATGGACTGCAGCCTACCTGATGCAAAGAGCTAACTCATTGGAAAAGACCCTGATTCTGGAAAGATTGAAGGCAGGAGGAGAAGAGGATGACAGAGGATGAGATGGTTGGATGGCATCACTGACTCAATGGACGTGAGTTTGAGCAAACTCTGGGAGATGGTGAAGGACAGGGAAACCTGGCGTGTTGCACTCCATAGGGTCACAGAATCGGACATGACCGAGCAACTGAATTACAGCAAGTATTTTTGATATAAAAATATCCTTTCTTTTATAAAATGGTAGGGACTAGTTGATCCTTTTGGTCTTTACTTTGCAAAATGAATTAGCTACACTATGTTATTAGCATTAAAAAAAATTGGCCCCTAAATGACCAAGTCCAGGAAGCACTCTATCTACTGGAGGTGTGGCAGGAGTGGGAAGGACCCAAGAGGGCCTGGTCTTGGATGACCTAGGGCAGGCATGAGAGAAGTGCTCTTTTCCTCGTCATTATCCAGAAGACACTGTGCTTGGTGTCCTCAGGGTCAGGGAGTTCCAGGGGCGTAAGGACAGATGTAGAGGTCATGACCTCAGATCCTCAAAGCCAAGGGCTTGTAGACAAGCTTGCCCTTGTTTGGATGGAGCTTCTTCCCTCCCTGTGCCCACTGGCTTTACCCAGCAGGATACAGAGGAATAAGGAGGTTTCATGAAAAATATGAATGTCAGCCGTAAGAGACCAAAAAAAAAAAAAAAAATCATTGGACGCTTAGATCAGACAGGAGTGGGTTCTGTGCAAGAAAAACAGATCTGATGGGAGGCACCCAGGGGGCCGGCAGCGCGGCAAGCTCGCAGCAGTGCGCGTGCAGCAGTGAGCAGAGCGCCTCAGCCAACAGCGCTGCTCTGCAGGGCCTCAGACTCTCTCTTTGAGAAGGGTGTGGGTGTCAGTTTTACCCTTCTTCCCTTGTGGTCGAGGATTCTCTTCTGATTCATACACATTGGCCAGGTAGGAGATAAATGCCAGTCCCTTTCCTGTGGACGCATCCTGAGAACTAGTGTCTCAGAGAGCCCAGTGTGTGCCAGGGACATGGGCAGAGTCATGCATCAGACAGGGGGCAGACCCCAAGACTGGCCTGCAGTACAGGAAAGGTGCTCTCAGAGTGGGCTTCCAGGTCAGCTGGGTATGAAGGACTTAGCCGCACGGGCACCCACACCGGGGCACCGTGAATGGAGACCACTGAGGGGCTGGTCTGTCTTGGGAAGAGTCCTAAGATGTAAGAGTGGTTGGGTGGTCCCCTTCTGGCCAGGTCCCTCGACCCACAGTGTCTGGCTTATCAGCAGGCAGCTGGAGGGCATGATGGAGGCTCTGGGAGACTGCCTGCGGGCAAGGTTTAGTGCCAGCAGGTGCCCTCGCCCTGAAACAGGGCCCTGCCAGACGCTGATAAACTGACACGATGACAAATCATGTTTGAAAAGTTTAACCAGGCCCCGTGGCAACTGCTCCTCTGCCTTCTGGCAGATACGGCAATTTGCTACTAATACACGCTCAGAATTCACAAAGCTTTCCCCAGGGTCCTGGCACCGTGCTGGTGCCACCCGAAGGCACAAGACAGGAGGGGCAGCCACAGCATCCTCTTCTCCTTGGTCACCCCCCGTGGTCAGGCTGGCCAGAGCGGCTCCTGGCAGAGGACACGCCGACTTCTGCCCTCCGTTTCCCCTCTTTGGGGAGAAGAGTCTGTGGGACGCCCTATTGAGATAGGTTATCTGTGTGGTACTTGACCCAGAGACAAGTTGAATGTTCCCTCAACAGCCTCACCCGCCCCCAAATCTACTCAGCGTCCTGCCTGAGAAGGGCATCTAAAGAAAAGGTGGTGTGGGTCACCCACACCGCCCCTGCCCCTGCCCGCTTGCCCCCTTTCAGCACACACTAGCCAGGTGATCTCAGACCATGCATTTGAGGCGTTACTAAATTAATCATTGCACCTGATTGCTACCGAGCAGTAACTGTGTGCATCACTCGTCTTAAGAGCTTTGTGTACATGACATTCACTTATTCCTCACAGCATCCCACAGGTTTATACTGTCGTGTCCCCATTTTATTGATGTGAAAACTGAGGCACAGTTGCCCGCTCACATCCCCACAGCTGCTAAGTGCCAGCTTCAGCAGGCTGGCTGTGGAGCCCAGGTCAGGACCTCTGTGTGTGTGTGTGACAGTTACACAAGCTGACGCAAGAGCAGTTCACCATGACACTGCCCTCGTATGTAGGGTCGGCTTTAGAAGTGGCCAGGAGAAGAGTCACGCTGGTGGAGAGGAGACTGCCCCACGAGAGGAGCCTTGCTCCTGCTGCCAGCTGTCCTTCAGCCCTGGGGCTGGTGAACTGCAGCGGAAGTGCCCCTCCCCCACCCTCCCCAGGTTCAGCGTGCTCTGTTCTGTGACCCCACTTCTGGCAACAGCTGTGTGGTGTGTGTGGCTCAGAGAGATGGGCTTACACCACCGGGTCGTGCCTGTCTCCCTCTTCCTGTGACGGCCCTGCAGCCTTCAGAGGTCAGGAGCTCCAGGGTAGGGGTGCAGGCCCGGGGAGAGCTGCCATGCCTCACCCAAGATACCACTCTTCCCTGCTCCTGGGTAGTTTCCTGGTCTTGCGGGGGGAGTGGTGTCCACCCTGCTGACCTGGAGGCTGAAGGTCTGGCATCTGCAACTCCCAGGCTATTGGGAGGTCAGGTATGGGAATATGGACTGGGAGTAAGCAACAACTTACTGGACCACAGATTTAAAAAATGGATCAAGCCTTTCACACCCATTGGACTAGCAGAAAATTACAAAGTCTGACTCTGCCAAGTGAGGCAAGGTCTGGGAACAATGGAGACTTTGATAAGCTGCTGGTGGGAGTCAGGACGGTTATACAATATGGGAACCTTCTTTCTAAAAGAATGCAAAGCAAGCCAGAGTCCTGGAAACAGTCTGCGCAAGCAGGGGTCCTGAGCTTAATTAATATTTATTAGCTTCCTGGTAACTCCACTCCTGGGCTGTGTAAGGGGGAATAACCCTTTTGGACAGTGATGTGCTAACATCTGGGAACAGGAGGACGTGCAACCCCTATGACCCAGTGTGTGTGTTCCTGAAAGAAATTCCCAACATACAAGTAAAGGGAATACATGAATGTTCTTTGGCAGTGCCGTCTGCAGTATCAAAATGAAGCAGATTGGAAATCGCCCAAATGCCCATCAACAGGAGACGGATAAAGAGTGTCAACATGTATAAACCTCAGAATAAGGCTGCATGAAAAGCCTGTTGCAGAAGGATATGTACAGGGCAACAAAACTTTCATAAAGTGAGAAAACATAAAACCACACCACGTGTAGTCAGAGGTAGTTAGGGGTGCAGTCAAGTTTTAACCTTGAACACACATTCAGCCCAGGGGTGGTTTTGTAGCTGGAAGAAGAGACAGTAATAAGCAGAGTATCCAGGGGGCTTACATGTCGTCTGAAAGTTCTATTTCCTTAATACTGAGAGGAACATTAAGATTTGACAAAACTGAGCAATAATTACAAGGGTTTTCATTAAAGTATTATACACAGTATAGTGTCCATCACTAGGTCGTGTCCGACTCTTTGCAGCCCCACGGACAGCAGCCCGCCAGGCTTCTCTTTCCATGGAATTCTCCAGGCAAGAATACTGGAGTGGGTTACCATTTCCTTCTCCAAAAATATTATATATACTTTTCTATAATATTTGAAATAGTTCTTAATTTTAAGAAGCTGAAGTGGAGGGATTTCCCTGGTGGCTCAGTGGTAAAGAACCACCTGCCAATACAGGAGAGGCAGGGTTGATCCCTGGTCTGGGAAGATCCCTCGTGGCTCGGAGCACTTAAGTCCGTGGGCCACTTCTGAGCCTGTGCTCTGGAGCCCATGTGGCTGAGGCCCGTGTGCCCTCGAGCCTGAGCGCTGCAAGAAGAGAAGTCACTGTGACGAGGCGCCCACACACCACAGTGGGAGTCAGCCCACTCCCATAACTAGAGAGAAGCCCGCACAGCAACGATGGCCCAGCACAGCCCAAATAAATAAATTATTCTTATTATTTTTAGATTCACTTTATATTTATTTATTTTTTTTGGAGGCTAATTACAATATTGTATCGGTTTTGCCATACACTGACATGAATCCGCCATGGGTGTACATGTGTTCCCCATCCTGAATCCCCCTCCCTCCTCCCTCCCCATCCCATCCCTCTGGGTTATCCCAGTGCACCAGCGCCGAGCACCCTGTCTCATGCATGGAACCTGGAAAAAACAAACTGACGTGGAATTGGCACAACAGGAAGTGAACCGTTTCACCTTGACCAGTTCGGTGGTATTTAATGCATTCAGGATGTTGTGCAGTCCACCATCTCTAACTCCAAAACACTGTATCACCCCAAAAGGAAGCACCATGCCCAGTGAACCGCTCCCTGTTTCGCTCTCTTCTCAGGCCCTAGTAAACCACTGGTTCGTGTTCTGTGTCCATAACCTTATCTCTTCTGTGCCTTTCATATAAATGGGGTCCTACACCACGTGACCTTTTGTGTCTGGCTTCTCAGCACAGCAGTTTCACACTCATTAACTCTATAGTATGGATCGGTGCTCCATTCCTTTCTAAGGCTGAGTAATAGTCCATTGCACGGAAGGTCACAATTTCTTTATTAATTCACCCACTGATGGGACATTTGGGCTATTTCTCCCTGTTAATTACTGTGAATGGAGCTGCTATAAACATGCATGTTTATGTACCTATTCAGGTCTCTGTATTCAATTCTTTTGGTCATAAATCTAGGAATTGCTGGGTCATGTGGTAATTACTATTATGTTTTAAAAATTTTAATTAAAAATTTTAATTTTATCTTGGAGGATGGGTGATTAACAAAGTTGTGTTCGTTTCGAGTGCACAGCAAAGTGATTCATCTGTACATACACACACACCTATTCTTTCTCAAACTCTTTTCCAATTTAGGTTATTAAGTAATATTGAGCAGAGTCTCCTGTGCTATACAGTAGGTCCTTGTTGGTTATCTGTTTACAACATAGCAGCGTGTACCTGTCAATCCCAAACTTCCAATCTATCCCTGCCCCCCACCCTTCCCCCGGGTAGCCGTTAATTTATTCTCTGTGAGTCTGTTTCTGTTATAAATAAGTTCACTTGTATAATTTTTAAAAGATTTGCATATAAGCAATTTCATATGATGTCTGACTTATTTCGTAGTATGATCATCTCCAGGCCCACTGATGTTGTTCCAACTGGCATTATTTCATTCTTTTAAACGGCTGAGTAATATTCCATTGCATGTATGTGCCACATATTCTTTATCTATTCATCTGTCAATAGACATTTAGATTGCTTTCATTTCTTGGCTATTTTAAACTGTGCTGCAAAGAACACTGGGGTGGATATTTCCTTTCAGACCATGTTTTTCTCCAGATACATGCCCAGGAGTGGGATTGCAGTATCATACGGTAGCTTTATTTTAGTTTTTAAGGAATTTCCATACTACCGCTCTCTACAGTGGTTGTACCAATTTGCATTTGCACCAACAGTGTAGGAGGTATTTCCTTCTCTCCACACCCTCTCCATTATTGTCGTAGATTTTTGTGATGATGGCTGGTAATTATTTCTGAGGAATTACCAAACTGTATTTCATAGCAGGTGAACAAATTTACATTCCCACCAGCAATGTCTGCTAAGTCGCTTCAGTCGTGTCCGACTCTGTGTGACCCCATAGACAGCAGCCCACCAGGTTCCCCCGTCCCTGGGATTCTCTAGGCAAGAACACTGGAGTGGGTTGCCATTTCCTTCTCCAATACCAGCAATGTCTGAGGGTCCCAATTTCTCCACATCCTAGCCAGTACTTATTTTCCAGTTTTTTGATAACAGTAGTCCTAATTTCACGTGAAGTAGAGCTCATTGTGTTTTTAAGATAGTTTACTTATTTATTTTCTTTTCATTGCTGTGCAGGCTTTTCTCTAGCTGCGGAGCGCGGCTCCTCTCTGGTTGCAGTGCGCGGGCTTCTCACTGCAGTGGCTTCTCTAGGTGAGGAGCGCAGGCTCCACGGCCTGCAGGCTCAGTAGCTGTCGCATACCGGGTCAGTAGTCACTGTGGCTTTGATTTCATTTTCCTAGTGATTAATGATGATGGGTATCTTTCCACGTGCTTATTGACCATTTGCATGTCTTCTTTGGAGTACTGTGCATTCAAGTCCTTTGTCCATTTTCTTAATTGGGTTGTATATGTTTTGTTGTTGAAACAGTTCATAATTTAAAAAACATAAACATCCCTCCCAGATTGGCCAGCTCCTTCTTAGGCCCTTTAGTTCTCTACTCTTTCCACACATCAAAACACGTACAGCTTTGTATGTGTACAACTTGTACAGATGAAAATATAAAGAACGGGCATCTGCTTTCTTTTCTGCGCTCCCAGGCACCCTATGAGCCCATCCCCAATTCAAGGAGGAAGTAAAAAATTTAGGATGACACTGAGGCACCAGGGCCCTCTGGAAGTGGGAGGGGTGTGATCCGGTAAGCAGGGGTTAATGGGGTAGAGAAACAAATGACTTCTAAGACGGGTGTGAGAGAGGTATTTGGGGCAAAGGAGACATTTTTCTTAGAAGCCGCTACTATCTGCAGGCATCAAAATGATGCATTTCAGGTAGTCCATAGATCTGAGATTTCCTACACCTGGTTTTCTACTTTTGTTGATTTAGGGGGATCCTCCTCATCACCCAGGACTCCCCCCAGCAGGCTGGGCTCATCCTTCACTCTGGCACTCCATCCACTAAGCTGTGATGACAGAGGAGGCAGAGGGCGCTGGGAGGCTGTCCCTTCTGTGGCGCTAGGATCCCCCTACCCCCAGCACACACGCCTGCTGCCACCTGAGCCAGACCTTGTCTGCGCAAGAGGAGGAGGGTGCACCAGAGTCTCCTGCATGAAGCCCAACTAACACACTCTCTCGTGACTCTTGTTATAATGCTCCCCAGTTACAAAGGCAGAGCAAGCCACTCATCAGGGCAACCTACGAGACACTAGCAAGTCCTTTTGTTGCTTAAAAAATCTCTCTGCCCCACCACACCTCACTTTTAGCCAGCATCTCTTTTGGTCACAAAACTTGCCTTTGTAAATACAGTAGGCTCTGAAGGAACTACTCATTCACTACTTATTCCCTGGTCTTAGGTTCTACAGGATCATTTCCAGAAACCCAGCCTTGAGCAAACACAGGCTCAGTGCTGACTGGAAGCAGAGATGAGTGGTCTGGGAAGGAACATTCTAGTGGATGCCAGTCCTTTCCACTCTGGGCCCGAGTGTCCCCACCTACAAATGGTGTGGCTAGGTCCAGAGGTGTCCAGGGCTTCTCCTAGATGTCAGCTCCTCCACAGGGGTGCGACCAGGCTACCTTGACCCCTTCTGCCATCTCCCCCAACCCTCCAGGGAAGACAGAACCTGCTCCCTTTGCTGTTCACATCTCCTTGACAATCAGGAGACAAGAAGCTGGGGTCCCGTTTCTAAACAGGTCTGGACGTTTTCTTTTCCAACGGACTCTCCAGGCGGCCATTTATGCGGTGGGGCTGCAGGGAAATGAGTCTCGCGGCTTCTGGCGTTAAAGCCACAGAAGGAATACAGCCTGCCTGCCACCCCTCCACCGCCTTTAGGCGAGGCCCTGGGAAGTTTAGCCTGAGTCCCACAGGGAGCACTTCACAGGAGCCCAGAGGAAGAAGCGCTTTCCCGCAGCCTCGGGTTGAGGCTGTGCGGCTCCAGTGTAAGGAAGGACCAACTGCAGGGGAAGGAGTCCTTGGATGCTCAAGGTCAGCCAAGTCAGGGCCCGGCTCTCACAGGCCCCTCTCCCTCCCTCCATCCTTCACACTGGGTACAATGACTGTGGCGAGCAAACGACGGCTGGTTTTATCATTTCCAGACTGCCAAAATTTCGTTCACTCTCCAGAAACGTCCAAGAGAAAATAATCCGGATTCGGTTCCTCCTGCAACACCAACCCTATCTCCACACCGCTTTCGGTAATACTTAATCTTTCTTTTGCCGATTTTTATATTTTTAAAACAAATTCCTGACCATGGAGAGAGCTGGGCGCCTCTACAAGGACGTCGATCGCCAAGAAGCCCATGGGAAGCAAGTTAGGAGCGCAGCTTTGGTACCTGCGCGCTGCCGGTGGAACCCGGCCAGCTTTCCGACCACTGAGCCCTGTGAGTTTGGTTTCTCCACCTAAGCCCCGGTGACGGTCTCCCCGTCGTCGCGGGCTAGAAGGGGCCAGAAGGCTGCATGTGGCGGTGGGGAAGAGACAGTCCTCACCCTCCTTCTCTACCCCACCCAGTGCTCCCGGACCAGGGCCGCTCCGGGACGGGCGGGCGGGGAGAGCGCGCGCGGCACTGCCCATCCCATCCCGTCCCAGCCCGCCCTCCCTGGTCCTCAGCGACTCACAAACTCGAAGATGAAGAGCAGGTCGGGGAAGGTGGTGAAGACCGCGGAACCCCTGGGCAGCCTGCGGCCGCCCGAAGCCATTCCGGTGGCCATGCAGACGCGCGGGTGTCCGCCTCGGAATCAGAGGCGCGCGTCTCTGGCTCCGCGCTGACCGAGCACTTGCTCGGGGAGCCCAGTGAGCCGGGTGCACCCGCGAGGGTTGAGGCCGGGATTTCCGGGCCAAGAAAAGAGGAGCCCCAGGCCGCTGCCGGCGGGGCCCTGCCACCGCCCTAGACCGTCGGGCTTCGCCCTGAACCACCCGGG
>NW_011476555.1:3667-5662 GCF_000754665.1 Bison bison bison | reverse complement strand
ACCCGAGCCTAACAACACCACTTCGGCTAGGTGCTTCGCACGCTTTGGGTCTTAGCAAGTGATGATCACCATCCCTTAAGAATGATCTCTGTCAAAAACCAGCACTCAGAACTCCTTGTCTTCGCACTCCTCCGGTCACCATTGCTCCAGCTGTTCTTAAGGTGGACTTCTTTTGTCTTTCTGCTGGGTGAGTTAGTATTTGTGACCTCTGGTTCCAGGCTCCAGGAGGGGCCAGTTCCCAGTCCTGCCCACGGCTGCAGGGACGGTGCTGAGACTCGCTCTGGCTTCCCATCCCCTTTCCCTGAGCCGTAGGAGCCAGCAATGGGGACCCTGCCCCCGTGGTCCCCGCACTCCGAGCTGGAGCTGCTGGGCAATGGTCACAGCGGCCTTGAACCTTTGAGCGGGGAGGGAGCCAGCACTGCCCAGTGCTTGCTAAGTGCCTAGCACCCCATAGGTTCTTTGTTCACATGACCTCATTTGATGCTGGGAGGAGAGTGCAGGGAGACCCAAGAGCACCCACCAGCCCAGCCTGGCTTGGGCTCGGGGTCCAGGGAGCTTGTTGAGGAAGGGACACTTGAGGAGTGAGCAGTGGTTAACTGGAGGGAGGAGGCAGCCTTCCCTACAGAGGAGCAGCAGGCACTGGCCCTGCAGGATGGTCAGGCCCTGTTCCTCATGCTGGGAAGCTGCTGGATAGATATGGGAATCCCTGAGGGGGTCAGAGCCACTCTGCTGGGGGAGCAGGGGGAAGAGCCAAGGCATCCAGGGCAGAAGGAAGCAAGCACAGACAGGTTCTTCGAGAAGACAGGGAGGAGAGCCAGAGCAAGAAGAGGCGGGCAAGGTGCGCCTGGAGAGTCCTGGAGGCTGGAAAGGCCTGTGGGGAGCAGAGTGGCTCCTGGGGCAGAGCTGGAAAGGCCAAGGGCAGGCTGGGCTCAGGAGGAAAGAGGCAAAATTTTGTATATGTTGCTGTTGTTCAGTTGCTAAGTTGTGTCCAACTCTTTGCGACTCCAGAGACTGCAGCACCCCAGGCCTCCCTGTCCCTCACCATCTCCCAGAGATTGCCAAGTTCCTGTCCATTGAATAGGTGATGCTATCCAACCATCTCATCTTCTATCCCTCTCTTGTATGTTAATGAGCCTCATCATAGAATCAGAACTTTAAAAATTGGTGTTATTTGCCTCAAAGACAAACCTGCTAAAGAAACACAGGCCATGGCGATTTGAATTCTGAATGTAGAAAAACTCAAGAGTTTTTTCCTCTTCTCATTTAAGATTAAAAATAATTCCCCTTCTTTTGTCTTTTTAAAGTAACTACGTCAAACTAAATAGTATAAGGCGTATCTCAACTTAGTCTTGTCCCCCTAATTCAGCCCTGAGACTAATCTGACTCAATCTCCCTGTCCCAAAGAGGGGCGGGACCCTGTAGCTCTGCAGCAGAATTTGCCACCTGCCCATCAAGTTGCACCTGGAATCTGACCCAAATCAAAGGCTGATCTGAGCTCACCAGGTAGCGCTAGTGGTAAAGAACCCGCCTGCCAGGGCAGGAGACACAGGAGATGAGGATTCGATTCCTGGGTTGGAAAGTTCCTCTGGAGAAGTGGCAACCCACTCCAGTATTCTTGCCTGGGAAATTCCATGGCCAGAGGAGCCTGGTGGGCTATAGTCCATAAGGTTGTAAAGGGTGGGATTGAAGCGACTGAAGCAACTTATCACCCAGTGCATGGAGCACCGTGCACCCAAAGGATGATCTGTGTACATCACCACTGCCTCACTTTGAATTCTTAAAAGGGGTGGGTCCTCGTGGCCTTGCAATCCCAGGGAAGGAAACAGTTTCAAAAAGGAACTAGAATTTTCATCAGCAAATAAAATCTCTCAGCCCAGGAGAAACCCATCCTTGGTGGGATCGTTCCTCCCTGGATCACCCCATTGTGCATACAATATCATCATCTGGTACCTTGTCAGGATGTGAACTGAGGACCACACCCCCCCACCCCGGCCC
>NW_011476555.1:2412-3527 GCF_000754665.1 Bison bison bison | reverse complement strand
CCCCATGAAAAGCTCAGGCCTCAGGTCCAGCATCTCCTGCTCAGAGGGCCTGGGTTCTCTCCCCCTCTGCCCTCCTGCATCCAGGTAGTGTCTGAGTCCTGGCCCATGGAGGTGGTGAGGGCAAGCATGACCACCCTCCCCTCTCCTAACCCCTGGGCTCCCCACCCCCACCTTCTCACTCTTTTCCTGCCCCCCGCCCCCACATCTGCAGGAGCCCCTCCCTGCCCCAGGCCCCTCCTCCAAACCAGCCCAGGCCCCGCCCAGTCACCGACTCTCGGTCCCTCTCTGGACCTCTCTTGTAGTTCATGCAATAGCTGTACATCCGTCTTCCCATGACATGTGTGGGAGTGCGTGTGCCTAGTCGTGCACACAGTGAGGGGCCCTCTTTGCTCAGGTGATTCCCTGGGCTCACTATTCTGCATACCTTCTCTCATTACTTGCTCTACGACTCTACTTGGAACACATTTTTAATTGTGGTGGAATACACGTAGTGCTCACCACGTCCACCACTTTCACGTGTACAGCTCAGCGCGGTCCATTCGCGTTGCTGGCAGCCGTCAGCCCCATCCATGCCTGTACTCTCTTCCTCTTGGGAAAGTGCATCCTTTAGCTCCTAAGCAGTAAATCCCCATCCTCTCCCCTCAGTCCTGGCAATCAGTGTTGTATTTACTGTTTCTAACTTTGATTAATCTAAGTACGTCATACAAGTTGAATCAGGCAATATGTATCCTTGTCCATTGGACTTCTATCCCTTTGCATAATGTCCTTGAGGGTCATTTTTGCTATTACTGGTATCAGAATTTCCTTCCTTTTTAAGACTTCATCGTACATACAGACCACCTTTTCCTTGTCTGCTTATCTTTAGATGGAGACTTCAGTTGTGCTGTGAATAGTGCAGCTACAAACGTGGGTGTGCAAATACTTCTGTGAGACCCTGATTTCAATTCTCTTAGGAATATACCGAGAAGAGAACTTGCTAGGCTGTACGGTCATTCTAATTTTAATTGTTTCAAGAACCCACCATATTGTTTTCCATAGCAGCTGAACTACTTTACAATCCCATCTACAATGTGTAAGGGTTTAAATTTCTCCACATCTTTGCCAACACTTTATTT
>NW_011476555.1:0-813 GCF_000754665.1 Bison bison bison | reverse complement strand
CCTTGGACTGCAAGGAGATCCAACCAGTCCATCCTAAAGGAAATCAGTCCTGCGTGTTCTTTGGAAGGAATGATGCTAAAGCTGAAACTCCAGCTAAAGCTGAAACTTTGGCCACCTCATGCGAAGAGTTGACTCATTGGAAAAGACCCTGATGCTGGGAGGGATTGGGGGCAGGAGGAGAAGGGGATGACAGAGAATGAGATGGCTGGATGGCATCACCGACTCAATAGACATGAGTTTGAGTGAAGTACGGGAGTTTTTGATGGACAGGGAGGCCTGGCATGCTGTGATTCATGAGGTCACAAAGAGTCGGACACGACTGAGCGACTGAACTGAACTGAACTGAACTGAAGAGGTTTATGTTTTACATTTACATTCAAGAATATTTAGGACACTTACCACTATGGTCCAGAAAACAAGTTTCAATCAGTATAAAAGGATTCAAGTCATACAAAGTGTATTCTGGATCAAATGTTTTAAATTAGAAATCAATAATATCTGAAAAATCCAAATATCTGGAAAATATTGTAAATAGCACAAGGCTGTGAGAAAATTAAATGGGGCAAATTAGAAAATATTTGGGATTAAATAGACTATAAAGCTGGGCTTCCGTGGTGGTTCAGATGGTAAAGAATCCGCCTACAATGTGGGAGACCTGGGTTCAATCCCTGGGTTGGGAAGATCCCCTGGAGGAGGGCATGGCAATCCACTCCAGTATTCTTTCCTGGAGAATCCCCACAGACAGAGGAGCCTGGGGAGCCTATAGAGTCAGACACGGCTGAGTGACTCAGCATAGCACACAGCACAGACTAG
>NW_011476554.1:8029-9201 GCF_000754665.1 Bison bison bison | reverse complement strand
TGGCCCTGGGCTTTTGTTTGCTGAAAGATTTTTGATTACAGTTTCAATTTCCATGCTTTGTGATGGGTCTGTTAAGATTTTCTGTTTCTTCCTGGTTCAGTTTGGAAAGCTGTATTTTTCTAAGAATTTTTCCATTTCTTCCATGTTGCCCATTTTATTGGTATATAATTGCTGATAGTAGTCTCTTATGATCCTTTGTATTTGTGTGTTGTCTGTTGTGATCTCTCCATTTTCATTTCTAATTTTATTGATTTGATTTTTCTCCCTTTGTTTCTAATCAACTTTTAAATGTCCAGTTCCTTTAAGATTTTTCTGATATCCACACTAACTTACTCTATGTTGTATTCTTTTGTGAGTTGCTTTTATGAATTCCAAACCTATCTCTTTTCGTAATCAAGGTTCTTTGTATCTTTTTAATGCTTTCATTATATTTTTAATATCTTGATTGTTTCTTCTTTTTACATTCCCTTTCTTTTTAATTAATTTATTTTAATTGGAGGATAATTACTTTACAATATTGTGATGGTTTTTGACATACATCATCTTGAGTCCAGGGATTTGTTTTTCCTCCCAGAAGTACTCAGACTAGTTTTGCTTATATCCTCAATACCTACAGTTGAAACAAATTGATAGCTGATGGACAAACCACTCACTTGCAGCTAATCAATATTGTTTGATGTATTTTAGTGATGCATTTAAACTCTTTTCTTCCGCATTTTGTAAAGTGACAGGAACAAGTTTCCCTGAAACAGATCACCGTACCAAAAAATCTAGTTGTTTAACTTTGTGTAGACTTGACATATCTAATTAATCATTGCAGTAAACAGTTGTCTTTAATAAATAAACATTAGAGATTTAACAGACCACCGAATTTTGCTTTTGTAAGAAAATTAATACCACCAAATACCTGTGTTTTAACTACTTTTGGGCTGCAAAAGATTTGAATGAGGGTAAATTCATTGGCTAGAACCTCTGAAGCAATATTTATTTCCTATAATGATAATTTGTATTTTACTTATAAGTGAAGACGAACTAAAGAGCCTCTTATTGAAAGTGAAAGAGGAGAGTGAAAAGCTGGCTTAAAACACAACACTAGATAAACGAAAATCATGGCATCCAGCCCCATCACTTTGTGGCAAATAGATGGGGAAACAATGGAAACAGTGACAGAC
>NW_011476554.1:3239-6275 GCF_000754665.1 Bison bison bison | reverse complement strand
AAATTATCAATATAAAAAATAAAGAGAAAGATTGAGTGTTTGACAAAAATTCATGATTAGTAATGTCTGGGGAGATTGGTTCAAGATGGTAGAATAGGAAGACAAGCACTCACCTCCTCCTGTGAGAGCAATGGAACTACAACTAACCATTGAATAACTGTCGACAGGAGGACACTGGATCCTACAAAAAAAAAAACAAAACAAAAAAACACTCCTACAAGAGAAGTCACAATGAGATAATAGGAGAGGCACAATAATGACAAAATAATATCCCATACCCACTGTGTGGGTAACTCACAAACTGTAGAACAATAATACCATTCTCCCACTGTTGTAAAGGTTCTCAAACCCATGTCAGGCTTCTCAGTCTGTGGATCCAGCAAAGGGACTAAGAATACCCAGGGGATCTAACTTTGAAGGCCAGTGAGATTTGATTGCAGGACTTCCACAGAACCAGGGGAAAGAGACTTCACTCTTGGAGGGCACACAAAAAATCTTGTGCACACCAGGACCCAGGGGAAAGACGCAGGGACCCTACAGGAGATTGAATCAGACTAACTTCCTAACCTTGGAAGGTCCCCTGCAGAGGTGTGTGTCTGCAGTGGCTACTACAGAGACACTGGCAGCAGCAGTCCTAGGAAGCACCTGTTGGTGTGAGCCCTTCTGGAGGTCATCACCATTAGCCCTATTATAGAGACTGTAGACTCCAGGGCTGGGTCACTTCAGGTCTAATAGGGAGGGAATACAGCCCCACCAATCAGCAGACAAGTGGATTAAAATTTCATTGAGCCCTGCCCACCAGTGTGTTTGTGATAAGTTGCTTCAGTTGTGTCTGACTCTTTGTGACACCATGGACTGTAGCCCACCAGGTTCTTCTGTCCATGGGATTCTCCAGACAAGAATGCTTGAGTGCATTGTCATGCCCTCCTCTAAGGGATTTTCCTGACCCAGGAATCGACCAATGTCTCATATCTCCTGCATTGACAGGCAGATTCTTTACCACTGGCCCACCCAGAGCAAGACATAGGTCTACCCACCAACAGACCCTACCATCAACAAGCTTGTATAAGCCTCTTAGATAGCTTCAGCCACCAGAGGGCCGACAGCAGAAGCAAGAACCAAAATCTTGCAGCCTCCAGGACAAAAACCATAATCACAGAAAGTTAATCAAAATGAAAAGGCAGAGGACTGTCTCCCAAATGAAGGAATAAGACAAAAACCCAGGAAAACAACTTACTGAATTGGACTTAGGCAACCAATCAGAAAAAAGTATTCAGAATAATGATAGCGAAGATGATAGAAAAAGATGAGCCAGAAAAAAGAATGGAGGTGAAGATTGAGACTATGAAAGAAGGATTTAACAAAGACTTAGAACAACTCAAGAATCACTATTAATATCTACTTTTAAAAGTAATTGTACTTACATTTCCCTTTTAACTCTGTAAGTTTTTCAAATTTGTTCTAGGTAAAGCACTGAGGTTGTGCTAGTGGTAAAGAATCCGTCTGCCAATGCAGGAGACATAAGAGACATGGGATTGATCCCTGAGTCGAGAAGATCCCCTGGAGGAGTACATGACAACCCACTCCAGTATTCTTGCCTGGAGAATCCCCATGAACTGAAGAGTGGAGCCTGGCTAACTACAGTCCATGGAGTTGAAAACAGTCAGACACGACTGAAGCGACTTAGCAAAACACTGAAAACTGTCAGTTGTGCTTAAATTAGCATCCACGTCTTTCTGTCTCTATGTGAAAGAAAACTTCAATAGAGTCTAGAGAGTTTTCTTGCAATTATTTGAAAATAATTGATCTTGGAGAGGGTTCAGTAGCCTTATGATAAAGTTAATTTAAATGATAAATCTATATCATTAAAAAGATTATTTTGCATATATTCCAACTAATTTCTTGAAAAATGCCAAGATATGTATATCACTATCTCATTTGCTATAGCTTGGAGTGTTATAACATGACTTTATGATTTTTTAAAAATCCTAAAACATATATATGTAAGTATATAGTCATATAGAAATCAAGGACATAGACCTTCTCATATTCTTGGCAGTATCACAGTAGGTTAAGGTAAAGTAATTTCACCTGAAGGGTCACATTTAGCATTTTAATGACAGGATACTATTATGAATTCTGACACCACAAATAATACCAGAAGCTCTATTAGATTCTTCTGGTATACCAGTAGTAGAAGACTGTAATTACAATGACCCTTTATGCTACCCTCATTTTATATGGGGAATATTCAGTGAACTCACCATTAATTTTGGAGCACACATACACAAACAAATACCCATCAGTGACTATATATGAGCCACTTTTTATTCAAGCATCAATATGCCCAATATTCATGTGGATGTCTACAATTTCACAGGAAAATTATTGTGGAGTCCAGAGAATCATAAGTTCATCCTGTCAAAGACTTCTCAAATGCCATTCCCTTGGCTTCAGAAACATCTTTTGAAGAATCATGAAGAACTCCTGGCTACTTTAGACTTGATGTAGTTGTACGCAATTCACTTGAATTGCATCAGTTTTGCCCACACGGACCAGCTCATTTTCCCCAACAATTGCAAACATAAAACAAAATGCTGCATTTTCTTCCTGACCAACTCTCATCACCAAATTGTACCCGGGGATAAAGCATACATTAATAAATCCATCAATTCCTTTACTCAAAAATGGCTAGAGAGTTATTTCATCTGACAGTTTCTATCACTAGCTGATAATAAGGTGACAAGGTCAAACTCTCAAATGTGGCCGAATATCGTACTTTTCCAAGGAAAGTAACATGTTTTGGTTATAATAACCTCAGTCAAGTGGGCCTTAGAAAGCATCACTACGAACAAAGCTAGTGGAGGTGATAGAATTCCAGGGGAGCTATTTCAAATCCTAAAAGATGATGCTGTGAAAGTGCTGCACTCAATATGCCAGCAAATTTGGAAAACTCAGCCGTGGCCACAGGAATGGAAAAGGTCATTTTTCATTCCAATCCCAAAGAAAGGCAATGCCAAAGAATGCTCAAACTAC
>NW_011476554.1:0-1189 GCF_000754665.1 Bison bison bison | reverse complement strand
TATTATGGTCTTTTTATTTGAGCATCATTTGAGCTTGCTTAAAACTGAGGTTTATAGTGACATAGTATCCAGGAGTTGAGCTCAGAGTTACTTACAAGACAACTTGATGATGAGGCTGCTAATGTTGCATTTGCACTGCTTTGGTATGCTGAATTTATTTGCTTATTAAGTTGATTTTTGATGCCTTTCATTTTTTATTGATCTAAAGTGAGAATGAAAATTATTATATTCCACATTTAACTGCATTATCTGTTACTACTAAACAAAATATACAAAATATTTAAAGATAAACACTTAAAAGGCTTTCTAAATTACAATTCCTTAAAAATGTAAGTTCAAGCTACTATTTCACAAATATCTGAAGTCGATCTACAAATTATGGTTTCCATGAGCAAGAGAAATACTAAAGTTTGTATCATTTTGTTTGCTTTGAAAGAATACCTTGAATTTAATATTGATGCTAGAGTACAAAAGTGCTTAAGTGGGAAGATAATATTAACTCAGTAGTGTCACTCCTTTGATCTTTGTTTAAAGTCTTATAAAACCAAATTTCTATTTGATTGACAACCTTGTCAAGAGTGAATGAAGACTGACATCGTGATATTGAAAATGCTACATTTATAAACTTGAAACCCAAGATTTCTCATGATATTGCTTCTTTTGTGGAAGACTGAATTTTACAGTGTTTTTAAATAAGTGTGTATGTTGCTAGGTATAGCTAAACCTGATTAGGTTTCATATGGTGGCTTCTTGAATCCTATTCACCTACATAAACACATAATTTAGGCATGTCCCTATTAGCAAACATGACTGAGAATCTTTGCTGTAAGGAAAACTCAAAACCAAAGCTTCATCATCCCAGCATGTCTTCTTTTTCTGAGTATGGCTTTTGAGGTTTGTGAACTGGTTATATATTAATATATTGTTATCACAAGGCAAGCGTTATGCTGCATAGTTAAAAGACAACTGGTAAGATTTTAGAATCTGATGTCAGATGGAGATAAGTTGAGATGTGAGTTGAGAAAGCATCTTTAACCTCTCAAAGCCTGTTTCCTCAACTAGTTGGGAAAACAATAGTACCAATATTATGATGTTGTTATGAGGATTAATTGAGATAATAATTGTAAAGTGCTTAGATTACAGTGATATTGCATGGTTTGTCTTGGAAATGAACAGAGATCATTCTGTT
>NW_011476553.1:13214-14093 GCF_000754665.1 Bison bison bison | reverse complement strand
ATATCGGTGTGTGTGCACTTGTGTGTATATGGGTGTGTGTGTGCGCGCGTGTGTGTATATGGGTGTGTGCATGTGTGTATATGGGTATGGGTGTGTGTGTGTGCATGTGTGTATATGTGTGTGTGTGTGCATGTGTGTATATGGGTGTGTGTGTGCATGTGTGTATATGGGTGTGTGTGTGCATGTGTGTATATGGGTGTGGGTGTGGGTGTGTGTGTGCGCGTGTGTGTATATGGCTGTGGGTGTGGGTGTGTATGTGCGCGTGTGTGTATATGGGTGTGTGCGCATGCTTCTTGTGCACGCCTTTGTGTGTATCCCTACACCCTGAGGTGACAGCCTCACCCCCGTCCCCTCCCTGCTTGGACGTGTAATGCCCGCCTCCCAGCAGCAGGCAGCCCGTGACCAGCTCTTCCGAATACCATGTGACTGTGCGCTTGTCCCCTTCCAGGTGGAGCCGGCCACTCCACAGCCGGCAACCAGCAAGGTACGGCCCGGGGGCGGGGCTCCCGGCCTTCTGAGGGGCGGGCTCCCCACGTGGCTGCAGAGGGGCCCGGGCAGGCGAGGTATTGTTTCCACGGAGGGCTTTCAGGGACCACCTTCTCTCTGTGTGTGGGCGTTCAGAAGCTCCTTCCAGACGGGGTCTGTCCCACGGGGGTCAGAGAAGGAGACGTGGGGACTGACTCGGAGCTGCAAGATGCCTGATGCTCTGGGGACCGACTCAGAGCTGAAAGATGCCTGGGGCTGTGGGGACCAACTTGGAGCTGCAAGATGCCTGATACTCTGGGGACCGACTCAGAGCTGAAAGATGCCTGGGGCTGTGGGGACCAACTTGGAGCTGAAAGATGTCTGGGGCTCTGGCAACCGACTTGGAGCTGACAG
>NW_011476553.1:2818-13066 GCF_000754665.1 Bison bison bison | reverse complement strand
GGGGTCTGGGGACCGACTCGGAGCTGCAAGATGCCTGATGCTCTGGGGACCAACTCGGAGCTGAAAGACGCCTGAGGCTCTGCGAGGGCGGCTGCGGTGCTTGGAGCTCCTGCTGCCCACCGCCGGTGCCCGTTTCGTTGACCACAGCTGACCTCAAGCCTCAAAGGAGAGCAGCAGAGCAAACACGGCCTTCACTCCCTGAGAAGCCCCCAGCCGGGGCCCCGCCGCCCCGTCACGGGTCCGCAGTGCAGGCCTGGGGTCCGGCCAGCGAGGGTATGCCGTGTGTCGCTGGGACGGGGGAGGCCAGCCTCTTGGGGATCTGTAGGCTGACACGAGTGCAGGGCGATGCTGGAGCCGCACGGCCGACCCCAAGGCTTTGGGGGAGAAAGAAGGGACAGAGCTGTCTTTCTAACCCGTCAGGCCTAGGACCCGGGCGGGGCCATGGTATCGCTGTTTGCAGGACGTATTGCCATTTCCCAGGGGCCTGGGTGTTTACGGGACGTTTGTGAAGGCCACGGGTGCTTTCCTTCTCGTGGACTGGAGGTAGAGGAGGAGAGGTGCTCCCCAGACAAGATTCAGGTCTGACACACAGATTCATGGAGTCCGTGGCAAGACAGGGGGCTTCCCTGATAGCTCAGTTAGTAAAGAATCTGCCTGCAATACAGGAGACCCCAGTTCGATTCCTGAGTTGGGAAGATTCCCTGGAGAAGGCATGGGCTACCCACTCTGGTATTCTCAGTCTTTCCTGGTGGCTTAGCTGGTAAAGAATCTGTCTGCAATGCAGGAGACCCTGGTTTGATTCCGTTGTTGGGAAGATCCGTTGGAGAAGGGAAAGGCTACCCACTCCAGTATTCTGGCCTGGAGAATCCCATGGACAGAGGAAGCCTGGTGGGGCTACAGTCCGTGGGGTCACAAAGAGTTGGACACAAATGAAGCGGCTAAGACTTTTTCACTTTCGCCAGGACAGAGGACTCACCCAAGATTGGGGTGGGCTGGAAGACAGAATGACTGCTCCTGGATGGGACATCTCCAAGGCACAGTCTACGGATGTGTGGGCATCCGGCAGGACAGGAGACAGAGGTGTTGTGCTAGCTTTGACTGAACGGAGCCCCAGGAACTGTATTATCTGTGGGGCCAGAGTATGGAATGGAACGGATGTGGGGGCTACAGGGGTAACTGACCGGGTGACCCCTGGGCTGCTCTGAACTTTCTACACGCATTTCCCTGGACTGTAAGGAGACCCAACCAGTCCATCCTAAAGGAAATCAGTCCTGAATATTCATTGGAAGGACTGATGTTGAAGCTGAAACTCCAATAGTTTGGCCACTTGATGCGAGGAGCTGACTCACTGGAAAAGACCCTGATGCTGGGAAAGATGGAAGGCAGGAGGAGAAGGGGACAACACAGGATGAGATGGTTGGATGGCATCACCCACTCAGTGGACATGAGTCTGAGCAAACTCTGGGAGATGGTGATGGACAGGGAGGCCTTGCATGCTGCGGTCCATAGTCACACAGAGTCGGATACGACTGAGCGACTGAAGAACATGAGTCAAGCTTTTCTGTCCCCAAAGATACAAATTCATCCAAACACACCCATTAAATTAAATATATATATATTTTCTGTACAAAACCGTTGGATGCCCCAGACTGATCAGACGTGGTTAGTAAGCGCCCCTTACATAAAGCAGGATGCCTCCCTTGGGCTTCTTCGATGAATTCCATCTTTTTCCAGTGAATAGGAGGGCGGGGAGGGCCAGGGGCGGAGGTGAGTGGGGAGTTGCTGGGAATACACGCTGGCGCTGTTTTTCCTGAGACTGTCTTGTCCCTTGCATTCCCACAGGCAACATGATAGCAAAAATTGTATACTCCCATCGTCTCCATGGTGGTGGTGACGCTGATCGGGCTGGCGGTCAGGTACTATAACCAGAGGAGAAACTCTCTCAGGACAAACGGCAAGTCCTCCCCCCGCCCCCGCCCCCGCCCCCAATTGTGTCTGCCTTAACTGGTAAAGCCCGATTTTAAAAAGATATATAGATACGTGAATGAATGAAAAAGAGGCAGACTCACAGATACAGACAACAAGTTAGTCGTTCCCAGTGGGGAGATGGTAGAGGGCAGCGGTTAGACGGAGGGGAGGGGATTAAAAAGAACCAGCTAAACGGGAACCCACTCCAGTCTCCTTGCCTGGAAAACCTCATGGACAGAGGAGCCTGCTGGGCTGCAGTCCACGGGGTCGCAAAGAGTCAGACGTTACTGAACGACCCCGCACACACACACGACCTCCAGGGAAACGAGTTTATGCAGGGGGTGGTGGGGGGCGAGGTAGGGCTTCTGCTTCAACTTTGGGTCCAAGCTCCTGGGTTTGCAGAATTACAAGCGCAGGGAGCTGCCCTTGGGAGCAGAGATCCTGGCTGCTGATCCAGGAAATTCCTAGAGACGTCGCTAAAGAGGTGGCTGGGGCAGAGACGCTTTCTTGCAGAAGAAGCAACAGCTCAGACGTTAATCTAGATTCTCTCAAGCTTTGGTCCTGAGACCACTCATGTCGGGATCTATCTGGGTTTTGCCAGAGTGAGGTTTCCACTGCCCCTGAGGGAAGCTATGAAACAGAAGTCTATACCAATCGTGTTTTTGTTCTGGATTTGGGAAACTTCAACATCTCAGTAGCTGCCCTCTGCCTCCCTCTGCTGGTGGTTGGGTGGTTTTGACTTACACCCTGGCCAGGAAGCGCCTTGGTCTATACAACACCCCAGCCTGAAAGTTTGGGAGGGGGGAAGCAAGAGTTTCTGAAAAAAATAAAACCACTTACATTCTGGACCACATGCCTCATCACAGATGTTGTTGTTGAGTCACTCAGTCGTGTCCGACTCTTTGCGACCCCGTGGGCTGCAGCATGCCAGGCTTCCCTGTCCATCACCAACTCCCAGAGTTTACTGAGACTCATGTCCATTGAGTCAGTGATGCCATCCAACCATCTCATCCTCTGCTGCCTGTACAGTGAAAAAAATTAACAGTGCTTGAAGATCAATCCACTGAAGTGTGTGTATGGTTTGTTGTTTTTTTTTTTATAAGTATGACGTCTTGCTTTCAATGTTTCCTTGCAGAACCACGGACCATCTGAGGTCTTCAAAATCCACCCACCACTCTGAGAAAACCTCTCTTCAGATGACAACCCTGTCGATTCTGTGGAACGTTCCTTTTCATTCTTGGCTTCACTCGCTGCCCTGGAGGGTCTTCTCTTCTGTTTGCAATAGACGTGCTGCCCCACAAAGAAGGGGGTTCCTAATTCCTCAGATACACCCATGGGAACGAGGTGGACAGCTGGATCTTGGATTGTAAAGAGATTGCTTGATCTGTGGGTTCCATCAGCCATGCGGCCTGAGAGGTTCCGACTCTGGTCTGAGCTCTGGAGTATGTCCTGCTGAGACCACGGGCCACTGACGTGGTCAGAGAACACAGGAGCCAGGAGAATAGCTGGGGGTCTCGGGTGGGGCTGCCGTGGAGGACTTCCAAAGGATGGATGCTGCTTGGGTTTCTAGCAAGCTGGGGAGACAAGCTTAGCTCATGCTACAGCTTCCTTGCAAAAGTGAAAGTGTTAGTCACTCAGTGGCAACTGACTCTTTGCGACCCCCTGGAGTGTAGCCCACCAGGCTGCTCTGTCCATGGGGATTCTCCGGGTGAGAATCCTGGAGTAGGTTACCATGCCCTCCTCCAGGGGATCTTTCCTGACCCAGGGATCCAGCCTGGGTCTCCCGCTTTGCAGGCGTATGCTTTACCATTTGAGCCATCAGGGAAACTCAGCACCTTTAGTTAACGTCAGGAATCCGGACCAGTTCACCACCGCCTGTGAATCAGGAATGAATGTGTTTCTACCCTAGGGGCAGCATTTAACTTTATCTCAGCTCACCAAAGTATTATCACCTGCAGAGGATGAGGCTGGATTTCTGGAAATTTAAGTGCAAGGCCCATGATGTGGAAACTTGGGGAGAGATCTTGGGGTTTTGTTTGTTTGTTTTTTTTTGCCATGAAATTGTATGGTTTCTACTTTTTTTTTTTTTTTTTTCAGAACGTGGGATAGAGATTTTGAAATGTCGAGACCTTTTTGTATTATTTTTGGCCTTGGATCCTCTGTGGGTACCAGTTCTTAACACAATGTCAGCGCTTTCCTTGGTGTATACTTTTCTTTGTCCTGGACTAACTGTCTACCCTCAGCATCTAAAAAGTAGACCAGCTGCTTGCTTGGGTTTCAGTCATTCTTTAGGGGAGAGGAGAGAATGGGTAGTTTGGGCAGACTAGTGTAGTCTGATGGACTGAGATCAACGCTGATAGAATGTTTAGGGTTTGAGTATCGGAACCAGAGAGGAAGATGGTCATTAGAGTCTGGAACGCAGAAAGATGATGCACGGAAATCCTAGATATTCATGTGTGGGTGCTCCCCCTTAGATACCTGCACCCCGGTGTTCACTGCAGCAGTATCTCCAGTAGCCAAGGCATGGGACGCCTAAGAGCCCATCGATGGAGGAATGGCTCAAGACGATGTGGTACATGTGTACAGATGGAATATTACTCGGCCGTGAACAAGAATGAACCCATGGCATTTGCAGCAACATGGGTGGGCCTGGAGAGTATTGCCACAAGTGAAGTAAGTCTGCAGAACACAAAATACCCTATGATATCGCTGACGTGTGGAATCTAAGAAAACGGATACAAATGAACTTATTTACAAAACAGGGATAGACTCTTGGACATACAAAACGAACTCCTGGTCACCAAAGGGGAGAGCGTGGAGGCATAAATTAGGAGTTTGGGATGAAGAGATACGCGATACCATATGTAGAATAGATAAACAGCAAGGTCTTACTTGATAGCACAGGGAACTCTACTCAAAATGTGGTAATAAATGATACTGGAAAAGAATATATGTATATCTCCATGAATAACTGAAATTGCCTTATGTGTCAGTCGGTCAGTCATATCGGGCTCTTTGTGACCTCAGGGACCGTAGCCCACCACGCTCCTCTGTCCATGGGATTCCCCAGGCAAGAATACTGGAGTGGGTTGCCACGCCCTCCTCCGGGGGATCTTCCTGATCAGTGATGGAACCTGGGTCTCCTGCATTGGCATTTGATTGTTTACCAACTGAGCCACCAGGGAAGACGACACCGGAAATGAACACAGCATTGTAAACCAGCTACAGTGAAACAGAAGAGAGAAGAGAACACCGTTTCTCCAAGGATAAACCACTGTATGCAAGGGTGCTGACCCGCCTCCAGCTCCTAATGCGGGGAAAGCAAGTCTCTCTCTCTCTCATACACACACACACACACACAGGTATCAAAATTCATGCACTGATGTCCTGACCCTTGGCATCTCAGAGTGGAACCTTATGTGTCAAAAGATCGGGGACAGTTGTGATCAGTTAAGACGATGAGTCGGAACAGGAGGATGGCTTCTGAGGCAATATGAGCTGTGTCTGTATAAGAGGGGAAATTCAGATACACACAGAGAGACACCAGGAAAGGAACCTGAGTGGCTGGGAGCCCCCCAGCCACAAGGTAAAGAGCTATCGCAAGCCGGGACAGAGCCCCGTATAACCTTCAGAGGGCGGGCCCGCCTGCCCATCCCTTGGACTTGGACTTCCAGACTCTGAAACTGCGAGAAGATACATATTCCTTGTTTCATCTGCCCAGCTTGTGGGATTCTGTTAAAGGCATCCTTAAAAAGTCATACAGAGATGAATATATTTGGGGTACATAGTGGTGAGGGTTTTTTTTTCTAATTTAAACGCGAGAATGAGGAATGCATCTAGCTTGTCTGTACAGGTGGTACGGGAAGCCAGGCATGATTAAACTCTGGACTCAGGCCCAAAGCGTGAGATCACAGTCTGGCTTCTCCAGGTCAAGCTGTGTGACCCTAGGCAAGTTGGGCAACCTCTCTGGGTGTCCGTCATCTCATCTGAAAAACGAGTGTTTTGGAAATCTTGAACGTGGATCACAAGAAGTTTCAAGGAAACTGACTTTTGGCATCTGTCTTCCAAAACAGTGGTGAGGCTGTGGTTGTTCAGCCGCTAAGTTGTGTGCAGCTCTTTGCAGCCCCATGGGTTGTAGCCCTCCAGGGGCCCCAGTCCATTGAAATTTCCAGGCAAGAACACTGGAGTGGGCTGCCATCTCCTTCTCCAGGGGATCTTCCCAACCCAGGGATTTGAACTGCAGTCTCCTGCATGGGCAGGCGGATTCTTTACCCCTGGAGCCACCAAGGAACTGTATCCTATATTTTGAAAGATTTAAAATAGTCTCACCTCAGAAAGAAAGAATTATGTCACACAGTGGAGGCGTCAGACAAGGCTACCGTGATCATCCCACTGAAAAGTAGCCGCCACGGTCATCCCACTGAAGCATAGCTGCGATGGTCATCCCACTGAAATGTATCATCATCCCACTGAAATGTATCCTCGTCCCACTGAAATGTATCATCGTCCCAATGTACACCTTAACCTTCTACAATGCTACGTGTAGATTATGTCTCAGTAAAGCTGGGGGGAAGAGTTCTTTGTGAATTTTTCTGTGAGTATTTTTGCTTGGATTCTGTAGGCGTGTGGCATGCCACGAGCACAGTTGATCCATACAGTGGCTCTGGCGAGACTTTCCTCTTTCTTTCCACGGAAAATTCACTAGACATTGAATATTCTGTGACAGCACATTGTATACACACGTATATATCTGGGACAGAGCAGCTCTCTTAGTGACCATATGTTTCTGCTGACGTGATAGAATCTCACTTCCAAATTGTGTTTTCTTCTGACTGCCACGGGTCTTGTTCATTTTGAGGACTGTTTCAGAGGATATGTGCGTGCATCTGTTCTTTTATCTTCCTTCGGGTAATTTAGTGTAGATTTGGTGGCTGTTTCTTGCGTAGGTTTGGAGGACTCCTTTATCTGTGCTCAGAAGTCAATTTCCTTTAAACTTCTTGTGATCCACATTCAAGATTTCCAGCATCTTCGGTATTTCACATTGAAGGAGCCACCATGTGTAGCAGAATTATCTTTACTTTCAGCAAATGTTTCTTAACATTTTGTTGTTTAATTCTCTGTTTCTTTGTACCCTCTAGCTTCTTTTATCCCCCCCTCCAAAAAAAACATTAGCTTCATTATTTTTTTAAAAAAACTTTTGTATTAGAGTATAGCTAATTAACAAACAATGTTGTGATAGTTTCAGGCGGACAGCAAAGAGACTCAACTATATACATATACATGTATCCATTCTCCCCAAACTCCCCTTCCATCCAGGCTGCCACATGACATTGAGCAGAGTTCCCTGTGCTGTCCAGCAGGTCCTTGCTGGTTCTCCATGTTAAATACAGCAGTGTGTCCATGTCCACCCCAAACTCCCTGACTATCCCTTTCCCCATCCTTACCACGCCTCAACCATAAGTTCACTCTCTAAGTCTCTGAGTCTGTTTCTGTTTTCTAAGTAAGTTCTTTTGTATCATATCTTTTCAGATTCCACGTGTAAGGGATGTCATATGCTATTTCTCCTTCTCTGTCTGACTCACGTCACTCAGCATGACACTCTCTAGGCCCATCCATTTCACTGCAAACAGCATTAACCGTCTGGCTTCTTATAAAAACTCCTTTGAAAGTGAAGGTATTAGCCATTCAGTCGTGTTCGACTCTTTGAGACCCCATGGACTGTAGCCCACCACGTTCCTCTGTCCATGAGATTCTCCAGGCAAGAATACTGGAGTGGGTTGCCGTTTCCTCCTCCAGGGGATCATCCCGACCCAGGGATCGAACCTGTGTCTCCTGAGTCTCCTACATTGCAGGCAAATTCTTTACCGCGGAGCCACCTGGGAAGCCCATACATCTGGAAACAGTCACCACCTGCCATGTGGTTTTAGAATAAGCGTTAGTCTTGGTGGGGTAATTCAGTGCCTTTTCTGCTTTGTTTCTTTGAAATTAAAAAATATATATTTTTTCAACTTTTGGCTGCTGTGAGTCTTTGTTGCAGTGCTCAGCCTTTCTCTAGCTGTGGCACTCGGGCCGTCTGGTTGTTCCACAGCATGTAGCGTCTTAGTTCCCTGACCAGGGATCAAACCTGCGTCCTCTCCATTAGAGATCGCTAAGCACTGGGCAACCCTTTTGCTTTTCTTGGAGTCACAATGTGCTCAAACGCAAGTTCTGTCTGAGCCACAAGAAGCCCACTCTCACTGGTGAAAAGTCTCCCGAGATTTCCTAGCACAGAAGATGCAGCGAAAAGTGAAAAAAGGATCAAGGTGTCCAAGAGCCAGTCCCCTCCCGTGAGTGCTTATTTGCAGATCAGACTCCAGAGGGAATAGTAGAATTAGCTTGTCTGATTTCATATCGCGTACTATTCTGGGCCTGGGTGTTGACAGGCTTCAGTGGGTGTGGGTTGGCGTCCACCCAAGCCCCGCCTTCCTAACGGAGGCTTGTCCCCAGGAGTTCCAAATATAAACGCAGCGCGTTCCCCGGAATCCAGCAGAGCTGTGAGCACATCTGCGCTTTGCAGCCGTCTCTCCTTTATCCTGGCCACCTCCCTCCCCGCCCTTCTACAACAGGTGTGCGGCAAAGATAGCTGCCTGTCCACAAATAGCTGGGGCTCCATAAATGGTCCATGGTTGGACAGATGCCCCAAACTCCCCTCAGCCGAAAATAAAAGCAGTGCTTGGATGTGATGCTTTTGAACCGAGGTGTTGGAGAAGACTCTAGAGAGTCCCTTGGACTGCAAGGAGATCCAATCAGTCCATCCTAAAGGAGATCAGCCCTGAATATTCATTGGCAGGACTGATGCTGAAGCTGAAGTTCCAATCCTTTGGCCACCTGATGGGAAGAGCTGACTCACTGGATAAGACCCTGATGCTGGGAAAGATTGAAGCGGGAGGAGAAGGGGACGACAGAGGATGAGATGGTTGGATGGCATCACTGACTCGATGGACATGAGTTTGAGCAAACTCCGGGAGTTGGAGATGGACGGGGAGGCCTGGCAGGCTGCAGTCTGTAGGGTCTCAAAGAGACGTACACGACTGAGCGACTGAACAAGTTGGACTGACAAGCAGAGAACATTTTGCCACTGGAGTGGAGGGCTGGGGGCACCAGCTGGCTCTCTCACCTTTGGCTATAAACCAGAGGGGCATTAATTAGAGATGAGACCATTGCAATCATAGCCAAGGGCACTTTCTTGCCCACCTCCCCTGCTCAGACTTTTGTTCTCTCTCTCTGTCTCCCATATCCACTTCCAACACCGTATAAAGTGTGACTTTCAATTGTTTATTGCCTGGCTTCTCCCCACCTCCCCGACTAGAATATACATTTGGAAAAACATGGATGTATCTGTAACTCCTAGAACCATGAGTGGCAAACAGCAGTGAAGTGAAAGTCGCTCAGTCGAGTCTGAATCTCTGCGACCCCATGGACTGTAGCCCTGCCAGGCTCCTCTGTCCATGGGATTCTCCAGGCAAGAAGACTGGAGCGTTGCCATGCCCTCCTCCAGGGGGTCTTCCCGACCCAGGGATTGAACCTGCGTCTCCTGAGTCTGCATTGCGGGTGGGTTCTTTACTGCTGACCCACCGGGGAAGCCCTAAAACGTGGATGTATTATTGCAATCGTGATGCACACAGAAGGATGCCTTTATAGATATACTGCAGAATCTGTTCTCATTGTCTTGCTTGCCTTTCAAGATTCCTCACGAGGCTTTAGTCACAAAAATGTGGCAAGCAATCCAGCCGGTTGGCATACTTTTCTAGCTTGTGGGCTTGAACTATGTCTCACAAAGGGCCCTGTAACTTGCTAACAACATTGCATCTGATGTAGCAACCAAAGACTCATTTTCTCCAAACAACGTCTTGGGAGAAGGCAGGCTCAGTTTTGCAATAGACAAACATCCTTTGTGAGGCACCCGAGAGCAGAGACCGCCTTGGGCTCACGGCGCCCACAGGTCACCTGGCTTCCTGGCTAGCGCCCCCCACCCCCAAAGGAACCCAGTTGCGCCCATGGCAGGATGTCTGCTCTTGGTTTAAAAATGGACCTAGCTTTTGCCCGGAGATCCGGGAGGATGGCCTGTGGCTGACCGCCTTCGGCTCTGTTTGCTGTTGTTGTTCAGTCGCTCAGTCGTGCCCGACTCTTTGAGACCCCATGAACCACAGTACGCCAGGCCTCCCTGTCCATCACCAACTCCTGGAGTTTACTCAAACTCATATCCATTGAGTCGGTGATGCCATCCAACCATTGCATCCC
>NW_011476553.1:0-979 GCF_000754665.1 Bison bison bison | reverse complement strand
CCCCTTCCCCAGCCCGGAATGTGGCTTCTTTAACCCTCTCTTTCCCTCTGGGCCAAAGCAATCTGCTTCCTCCCTCCTGTGTGCTTGCTTCGTTAATGCATGCACTCAGGCATCCGTGAATTATTAATTCACTCATTCACCCACTCCAGCAGACCAGCGCTCGTTCACGAATTCACAGACTCACCCATTCTTGCAGGCATTCATTCATTCATTCAGGCAGGCATGCACACAGGAACTCATTCATTCACTCAGGCACACACTCGGGAGCTCATTCACTCATTCACTCGGGCACGCACAGGGAGCTCATTCACTCATTCACTCAGGTCTGCACACAGGAGCTCATTCATTCATTCACTCAGGCCTGCAAGCGGGAGCTCATTCATTGATTCACTTGGGCCTGTACGCGGGAACTCATTCATTCCTTCACTCAGGCATGTACAGGAGAACTCATTCATTCACTCAGGTCTGTACACAGGAACTCATTCACTCAGGCACGCACTCGGGAGCTCATTCATTCATTCACTCGGGCCTGCACACAGGAACTCATTCACTCAGGCACGCACTCGGGAGTTCATTTATTCATTCACTCAGGCCTGCACGCGGGAACTCATTCATTCATTCACTCAGGCATGCACATGGGAACTCATTCATTCATTCACTCAGGCCTGCACATGGGAACTCATTCATTCCTTCACTCGGGCACACATGGAACTCACTCATTCATTCACTCAGGGACGCACTCGGGAGCTCATCCATTCATTCACTGAGGCAGGCACGCAGGAACTCATTCATTCATTCACTCAGGCATGTACAGGGGAACTCATTCATTCACTCAGGTCTGCACACAGGAACTCATTCACTGAGGCACGCACTCGGGAGTTCATTTATTCATTCACTCAGGCGTGCACGCGGGAACTCATTCATTCCTTCACTCGGGCACACATGGAACTCACTCATTCATTCACTCAGGGACGCACTC
>NW_011476552.1:2702-13008 GCF_000754665.1 Bison bison bison | reverse complement strand
GGCATGGCCCCCCAAAAGAAATCTTCTGATCATATCATGTAACAACCTAAATGGGAAAAGAATTTGAAACATAATACTTACATCTATTAATACATGTATAACAACTCACTTTATTGTATACCTGAAACTATCATGACATTGTTAATCAACTATACTCCAGTATAAAATAAAATGTGAAAAAAGACATCACATCTGTTACAATGGCTATTATCAAAAGGACAAGAAATAGCAAGCATTGGCAAGGTTGTGGTAAAAAGGGAACCCTTCTGCTCCATTGGTGGGAATGCAAAATCGTGCAGCCACTACGAAAAACAGTGCGGAGATTCCTCAAAAAATTAAAAATAGAATTATCAGGTCATCCAGCAATCCCACTCCTGAAAATATATCCAAAGGACATGATTCCTGCTCTGCTCTTATATGCTCATTGCAGCATTATTTGCAATAGTCAATGAAGACAACCTAAGTGTTTGTGGCAGATGAAAGGATAAAGAATATATTATATGCATATATATGTATATGTGTGTATAATATACATATCAGATCAGATCAGTCGCTCAGTCGTGTCTGACTCTTTGCGACCCCATGAATCGCAGCACGCCAGGCCTCCCTGTCCATCACCAACTACCGGAGTTCACTGAGACTCACGTCTGTCGAGTCAGTGATGCCATCCAGCCATCTCATTCTCTGTCGTTCCCTTCTCCTCCTGCCCCCAATCCCTCCCAGCGTCAGGGTCTTTTCCAATGAGTCAACTCTTTGCATGAGGTGGCCAAAGTACTGGAGTTTCAGCTTTAGCATCATTCCTTCCAAAGAAATCCCAGGGCTGATCTCCTTCAGAATGGACATACATATATACATATACATATACATATACATATACATATACATAGGGCTTCTCTGGTGGTTCAGATGGTAAAGAATCTGCCTGCAATGCAGGAGACCTAGGTTTGATCCCAGGATGAGGAATATCCCCTGGAGAAGGAAATGACAACCCACTCCAGTGATATATATATATAACACAATATATGTAACACAATATGTATTTAATATAATATATTTATATATATAGTATATGTTCAATATAATATACTATATATCATAAATACATATGTGGCATAAAATAGAATTCTTTTTAAAAATTCATCTGGAAAAATATTTTTGCCTTTTGGGTGTGAAACTGAGGGGAAGCAGGAGCAGTGATAATACATAGTGGATTCTCCATCCTTCAGACTTCTTGCCTTTCTCTGGAAATCTCTACAGGCAGAGCTTAATAGGGAGACAGTTGAAAAGGCAAAATGGGGTTTGGGAATGATCCAGAAACATAGAACACATTATAGAATATGGAACTCCTATATTTAGACAACTGTAACTTACCTAGCCTCTGTGTCTTATGCCACATATACCCTGAGAGAGAATGCAAACACTGTGCCTTTTGTAACAAAAGAAACGCAGAAATGACTGTAATAACATCAATAACACCCACTTTCAAAAACACAAAAACTAAAATTTAGACCTTTGTTAGGAGCTGATGTTTATATAGTAAATAGGGAGCCGTTGACAGATTTTAATTAAGTTTACATATTTTACTAATTTTGGTTTTGAAAATTTCATACACATAATGACTTCTCTTCTTTCTCACATGGCCACCTAGAAAACTCAGAGTGTAGGTAAAAAGCATCCTTCTCCATATACTTGTTTAATATTCCAGCCTCAGGCACACTCAACACCTTTGCCTGAGCACCAGGTGGAACATCACTCTTATGTAAGCCAGTTTTTCTACCTGAAAGATTTTAAAACAGCCTTAAAATTTTTTGTAAGAACTGGGAGATCTAAAGATAAACCCTGTGTAAAAACTGTGTAGAGACAGAAACCTTCTATGACTCAGAAACTTATCTGGAGCACTGTGTGGGTGTGTGTGAGTGTATGTGTATTATTTCAGTTGAACTTTAAGCAAACTGCAAACATACACTCTACACAGAAACACTTTCCAATTCCCTGTGTTTAAACTCATGGGATGAGCTGCCCTGCAGAGACAGGACCTGGGGTCTTTGGGCGGGTGTGGCAGTTAAAGAGTGCGAGCTCTCAAACCAGACCTCCTACCTGGAGCTTGTTATATATACAGAGTGAAGTAAGTCAGAAAGAGAAAAACAAATATCGTTCATTAACACATATATATGGAATCTAGAAAAATGGTACTGATGAACTTCTTTGCAGGGCAGGAATAGGATTCAGATATAGAGAGCAGACTCCTGGACACAGCGGGGGCAGGAGAGGGTGGGACGAATTGAAAGAGCAGCATTGACATATATACATTATTATATGTAATATAAATAGCTGGTGTGAAGTTGCTGTATAACACAGGGAGCTCAACTTTGTGCTCTGTGACAACCTAGAGGGGTGAGATGGGGTGGGAGTCGAGAGGGAGTCTGAAGAGGGAGGTGACACATGGATACCTATGGCTGATTCATGTTGCTGTACGGCAGAAACCAACACAACATTGTTGTCTGCACAGAATTGGACACGACTGGAGTGAAGTGACTTAGCAAGAACACACCATATGACCCCTCAAACCCACTCCTGGGCATATATCCAGAGAAAACTCTAATTCAAAAAGATACATGCACCCCAACGTTCATAGCAGCACTATTTACAAGGGCCAAGAAAATGAAGCAACCTAAATGTCCATCCACACATGAATGGATAAAGAAGATGTGGTACACATATACAACAGAATACTACTCAGCCATAAGAGAATGAAATATAATGAGGCCATTTATCAGCAACATGGATGGACCGAGAGATTATCATACTAAGTGAAGTAAGTCAGACAGACAAAGACAAACATCATAGGATTTCACTTATATGTGGGATCAAACTATGTTACAAGTGAACATATTTACAAAAGAGAAACACTCACAGACATAAAAAACAAACTTATGGTTACCAAAGGGGTAAGGGGGTACAGAAGGGGTTAATTGAGAGGTTGGGATAAGCAGATATGAACTACTAAATATGAAATATATAACCAACGAGGTCCTACTGTATAGCACAGGGAACTATCTGTAATAAACCATAATGGAAAAGAATATGAAAACGTATATGCTTAAAGCTCAACACTCAGAAAACTAAGATCATGGCATCTGGTCCCATCACTTCATGGGAAATAGATGGGGAAACAGTGGAAACAGTGTCAGACTTTATTTTTTTGGGCTCCAAAATCACTGCAGATGGTGACTGCAGCCATGAAATTAAAAGACGCTTACTCCTTGGAAGGAAACTTATGTCCAACATAGATAGCATATTAAAAAGCACAGACATTTCTTTGCCAACAAAGGTCCATCTACTGAAGGCTATTGTTTTTCTAGTTGTCATGTATGGATGTGAGAGTTGGACTGTGAAGAAAGCTGAGCACCAAAGAACTGATGCTTTTGAACTGTGGTGTTGGAGAAGACTCTTGAGAGTCCTTTGGCCTGCAAGGAGATGCAACCAGTCCATTCTGAAGGAGATCAGCCCTGGGTGTTCTTTGGAAGGAATGATGTTAAATCTGAAACTTCAGTACTTTGGCCACCTCATGTGAAGAGTTGACTCATTGGAAGAGACTCTGATGCTGGGAGGGATTGGGGGCAGGAGGAGAAGGGGACAACACAAGATGAGATGGCTGGATGGCATCACTGACTCGATGGACCTGGGTTTGAGTGAACTCCAGGAGTTGGTGATGGACAGGGAGGCCTGGTGTGCTGCCATCCATGGGGTCGCAAAGAGTCGGATACAACTGAGCGACTGAACTGAACTGAACTGAATATAACATTGTAAATTAATTACACTTCAATAAAAAATATATTGAAAAATGAAAGCCTTTGACTATGTGGATCACAATAAAGTGTGGAAAATTTTTAAAAAGAGATGGGAATACCAGACCACCTTACCTGTCTCCTGTGAAACCTGTATGTGGGTCAAGAAGCAACAGTTAGAACCTGACAAGGAACAATGGACTGGTTCAAAATTGTGAATGGCGTGCAAGGCTGTATATTGTCATCCTGATTTAGTATAACTTTTATGCTGAGTACATCATGTGAAATGCTAGGCTGGATATAACACAAGCTGGAATCAAGAACACCAGGAGAAATACCAACAATCTCAGATATGCAGATGATACCACTTTAATGGCAGAAAGCGAAGAGGAACTAAAGAGCCTCTTGATGAATGTGAAAGAGCAGAGTGAAAAAGCTGGCTTAAAACCCTGAAAAACTAAGATCACAGCATCTGGTCCCATCCCTTCATGGCAAAGAGATGGGAAAAAATTAGAAACAATGACAGAGTTTATTTTCTTGGGCTCCAAAATACTGCAGACGGTGACAGCAGCCATGAAATTAAAAGACACTTTCTCCTTGGAAGGAAAGCTGTGAGAAACCTAGACAGCATATTAAAAATCACACACATCACTTTGCTGACAAAAGTCCGTCTAGTCAAAGCTATGGTTTTTCCAGTAGTCTCATGCGGATGTGAGAGTTGCACCATAAAGTGGGGTGAGCACTGAAGAACTGATGGTTTCAAATTGTGATGATTTCCAGTCCCTTGGACAGCAAGGTGATCAAACCAGTCAATCCAAAAGGAAATCAACCCTGAATATTCACTGAATGGACCAATGCTGAAGCTAAAGCTCCAATACTTTGGCCACCTGATGTGAAGAGCTGACTCATTGGACAAGATCCTGATGCTGGGAAAAATTGAGGGCAAGAGGAGAAGGGGACATCAGAGGATGAGATGGTTAGATAGCATCACTGACTCAATGAAAGCTCAATAGTTGTGGCACATGGGCTTAGCTGCTCAGTGGCATGTGGGATTTTCTGGGATCAGGGACTGAACCTAAGTCTCCTGAACTGGCAGGCAAATTCTTTACCACTGAGTCATGAGGGAAGCCCTAATCTACTTTTGGGCTTTTCAGGAGGTGCTAGTGGTAAAGAACCCGAGTGCCAAAGCAGGAGACGTAAGAGACGGGAGGTTCGATCCCTCCTTGGTCGGGAAGATCCCCTGGAGGAGGGCATGGCAGCCCACTCCAGTATCCTTGCTTGGAAAATTCCATGGACAGAGGAGCCTGGCAGGCTACAGTACATGGGTCAGAATGAGTCGGACACGACAGAAGTGACTTAGCACAGACACCGACTCAATGGACATGAATCTGAGCAGTGTCCAGGAGATAGTGATGGTCAGGGGTGCCTGGCGTGCTGCAGTCCATGGGGTTGCAGAGTCAGACACAACATAGTGACTGAACAGCAACAACAACAAAAAATGAAACAGTTATGAAGCCAAAAATGGTACAAATTCTCAGTTATAAGATAGATAATCATAAGGATATAATGTACAGCATGGTGACTATAGTTAATAATATGGTATTGTATATTTGACAGTTGCTAAGGCAACTTGTTCCTAGGTTTGCTCTTAATAAGAGATTGTAAAAGGTTTTTCCTTATCTTCTAAGTAATCTCCTTAGAAGGCACAGATTCTATATCTTATCAGAATAATGTCCTGTGCTCTTTGTTGATTTATCGCGTCTTTTATTTGTAAGAGAACTGAGCAGTCTTACTTCTAAAAGAGATCATTGTTTTCATGCTGACACATGCAGTTAAAGTTTTAAAGGAAAAAAATGTAGTTTTTGCTTTGATTTATAGGACTGATTCGTAGGTATGACTTTTAGTTTGCCCATGTAGATGCAACTTAATTTTATTTATTTATGTATTTATTTTTGGCTTGCTAATTCTTTGTTGCTGGGCAGGCTTTTCTCTAGTTGTGGAGACTGGGGCCTATCTCTCGTTGCAGTACATGGGTGTCTCGTTGCAGTGGCTTCTCTTGTTGCAGAGCATGGGTTCTAGAGCATGTGAGTCTCAGCAGTTGCAGCATGTGGGTCTAGTAGCTGTGGCTTCCAGGCTCTAGAGCACAGGCTCAGGAGTTGTGCCACAGGCTTAGTTACTCCACGGCATGTGGGATCAGGGATGGAACCTGCGTCTCCTGCATTGGCAGGCAGGTTCTTTACCACTGAGCAACCAGGGAAGCCCTCGATGCAATAGCAAGAATTTTTCCCTTCTTTGTTGCCACATTTCCCTAGTTTCAGTGAAATTAATCAAGGATTCTTTAATAAAAATTAAAACCACATGTTTAATAGATAAATAAATAAAAGAGATAAGGCTATTTGCAATCACATTCCCTTCAATATTTACTTTTGAAATCTTCTTATCAATACTCTGGATAAATGGATAGCCAAACAGTTTCTTACTTACCTATGATTCTTTTTTTAATTCTGTTTTTTTTTTTTTTCTTCAGATTTTACATTTTGGTCTATGATTCATTTTTTTGAGTTTTCTTTGTATATTGTGCAAGGTGTGATCAGTTGTTGTTGCTGTTCTATTTACACAGAGGTATTCACATTTTCTGGGCTTCCCAGGAGACTCAAGTGGCAAAGAATCCTCCTGCCGATGCAGGAGATGTGGGTTTGATCCCTGGGTCAGAAAGATCCGCTGGAGGAGGAAATGGCAACACACTCCAGTATTCTTGCTTGGAAAATTCCATGCACAGAGGAGCCTGGCAGTCCATGGGGTTGCAAAGAGTCAGACACAACTGAGCATGTGCGTGTGCCTGTGCACGCATGCGCGCGTGCGCACACACACACACACACACACACACACACACACACACTCAAGTCTTCCAGCATCATTTGTTGTTCCACATCGCATGTGGGATCCTAGTTCTTTGACCAGGGCTCAAATCTGTGTCTCCTGCATTGGAAGGCAGAGTCTTAACCATTCAACCGCCAGGGAAGTCCATGACCCATGAATGTATTTAGCAAATTGTACAAATCTTTTGACATTTCTAACAACTTGTGAAATTCTGTCTTTCCAAAATAAAATTCTAAATGAAATCTGCTTGATCTCAAACTGACTTTGATATTTCCCAGAAGGCCTCTGGAAAATCACGAAGAGCCTGTTCCTTCACCTTGTAGATGAGAGATGTTACAATAATTAGGTTCATTTGATAAGCTGAGTTGCACGGGAAGCATTCTCAAATACTAAGAGATGCTTCACCTTTTCTAATTTATACTTCTATGGGTACAATGTTAATATAAATACTTTAGAAATTATATTAACTTCCTAGAAATGTCAATGCCTTTGTTGTTCATGATGTATCTTGGTGCTGCTTTGCCTTATAATTGGACAACACTGGCATAATGTTATCAGCTGCAATTCCAGTTACTATTTTAGAATGTTGTATGCCACAGAAACAACTAAATGTCCTTGTCAATTGCATCACTTTGTATAATGAACATTGTATAATGAACATCCATCCCATCTTTTACCATGGTGATTTTCATCTTTTTTTAAAATTTATTTATTTTATTGAAGGATAATTGCTTTATAGAATTTTGCTCTTTTCTGTCAAACCTCAACATGAATCAGCCATAGGTATACATATATCCCCTCCCTTTTGAACCTCCCTCCCATCTCCCTCCCCATCACACCCCTCTACATTGATACAGAGCCCCTGTTTGAGTTTCCTGAGCCATACAGCAAATTCCCATTGGCTATCTATTTTACATTTGGTAATGTACATTTCCATGTTACTCTTTCCATACATCTCACCATCTCTTCCCCTCTCCCCATGTCCATAAGTCTATTCTCTATGTCTGTTTCTCCATTGTTGCCCTGTAAATAAATTCTTCAGTGCCATTTTTCTAGATTCCGTATATATGGGTTAGAATATGATATTTATCTTTCTCTTTTTGACTTACTTCACTCCTATAATACTTACTTCTTACTTATAACAGGTTCCAGGTTCATCCACCTCATTAGAACTGACTGAAATGTGTTCCTTTTTATGGCTGAGTAATATTCCATTGTGTATATGTACCACAATCTCTTTATCCATTCATCTGTCAATGAACGTCTAGGTTGCTTCTATGTTCTAGCTATTGTAAATAGTTACCAATGGCATTTTTCACAGAACTAGAACAAAAAAGTTCACAATTCCTATGGAAACACAAAAGACCCCGAAAATCCAAAGCAGTCTTGAAAAGAAGAATGGAGCTGGAGGAATCAACTTTCCTGACTTCATATTATAGTATAAGGCTATAGTCATCAAGACAGTATGGTATTGGCACAAAAGCAGAAATACAGACCAATGATTTTCATCTTTTGTCATCCATAGTTATTTTACCCTGGTAACCCTTGCTCCTTGAAAACCCTTGTAATCAGCTACATGCCAGACTAACTATCTTCAACAAAATGAGACTATCTTGGAGTCCTGAAAGGACTCTGCCAGGTACTCTTGAGGCACAGAACTCCTAATTGCCTTGCTTAAACAACTTGGAGACCACATCACTAGACCGAGTCAGGATTTCCTGAATTCTCCTGGAGAAGCTGATAAGTTCATGAGATGGCTAATCCAAGATCAAACAGAACAAGAATTACATGGGGCTGAGTGAACACATTAAGCATGATTACAGCTTTTGTTTGGACTACTGCTGATGCCTTAATGTTCTATTCTCTGGAGAACAACTTTCTCTTCTAACTTCAGCTATCTAAGATTCATAATAGTTTAGTAAATCATACTGCTGTAAATGTAAGTGAGGTATTTATCTTCTTTTCCCTGCCTGATCACTCTAGAGTTTGAATATTCTTATTAAGTATTCTCATTTTCATAGTAATACAATGAATGGTATAGGTTCAATATGAAACTTTCCTCTGTATTGATTTGATTATATAAGCTTTTAGTGGACTATCACATTTGAAAACAATACATATAATCAGACATGATCAGATAGTTAAAGAAATTAAAGGTGATTTTATGAAGCCAATGCTTACAAAGTCCTCTTGGGCAAATGGGCCTCCTACCTGGATTACAGCTTTCTCAGTCTTAGAGCTGAGTAGGAGAGGTCACCACCTGGCAGGCCTAGCAAACTTAGGATACTGTGAGGACTTCAAGAAGAGATTAATTTACCTAAATCTGCATGTGAATTCTGGTGGTGAGTTCTTGGCATGGCTTCCTAGCCTTGAGAGGCTTTTCAAAGTCCAATCTAAGACTCCTTATGAAAAGTTCCAGCAATGCAAACTAAAAAGGCCTCTGTGGTCAATTATCATTCTTGCTGAAATTGTGCAAATAAGCAAGCCAAATCTAGTGAGATCAGACATTTTATAAATGTAAGAATGATCTTATTCTTACTCCTAATGGCATTGCTTAGACAACTTTGAGACCACACCACTAGACCGAGTCAGGATTTCCTGAATTCTCCTGGAGACTCTCAGCTGATAAGTTCACGAGATGGCTAATCCCAGATCAAACAGAACAAGAATTACAAGAATTACAAAGAATGATCTTACTTTGAGTATCTTTGGCCAAAAAGGAAGTGACTGTTGAAATTTTGTTTTTAAAAAGAAAACACAGCGTTGTAAGGTATGGGATTCTGGTCTTTGAGCTATTTTGCACGTCGTTGTGAACTACGTGATTATGTGACCTACATCTAAATCGGACTGGCTTCTGCTATCTCATACACTTTGTCAGTCGTTACCAAATTCTCAGCTCTTCCAGTTTGCTTCAATATCTGGCGGCAACTCCTCAAACTTCTGTTTCCAAATTTTTTCCAACCCTCCTGATTTGACATCATTGAGAACACAAAGCTGACTGCCCAGATTCTTATTGGAAGTCTACGCTTTGTCTTCATAGGATCAAAAGAAGTCCTATGAGCTGAAGCTAGACAACTTGATATAAATTTCAAAGGACTCATCATTGCAGCAGATTATGTATGATCTTCATGCCTGAAACTGCTGCCACGTGGGTCGCTCAGGAAATTACACTTTATCTCCCATGCTCTGCTCCAGGAAATAATCATGATTGTGGATGAGCTTACCAAAACCTATCTGATGTCTATGCTTCATAGAAAACATTCACTGCAAACTAGGAAATCTATCAGATTAGCACTGCCATCCCCTCACTCCACCATCTAAACATGCTTCAAGCCCAACGGCTAGAAATGCTTTCAATTGGTTATCCTTCTGGACTCAGAAACTGTGTCTAAATATTAATAGTCCACTATAAATCTTAATCTTTCTTTTTTGTTTCCTTAGAAACCTCCCTCATTAAGTGATTGATTCCTTGCAGGATCCAGCAGATATCTTCTACTACCAAATATCAGCAGACGCTTCAGCTGTTGCTTAGTGAACAAAAGGTGACTGAGTGAGAAATGGACTTACATTGTTCACAGGAAAAAGAATGCCTCTTCTTCCCTTGAAGAAGGGGAGGAACTGAAAATAACTCCCTCCTT
>NW_011476552.1:0-1334 GCF_000754665.1 Bison bison bison | reverse complement strand
TGTTTAAACAAAGCCTTAAACAAAGGCTTAAACAAAGTCTTAAACAAAGCCTTCCTTGCCTTAAACTCCATGTGGCATAATTATCTATTGACAATATTAAAGTTATGCTCATGTGAATGAGAGAATGTGTGTCAGGTTCTCAGCTGTGAGCTAGTATGTGCATATTTATGTGAGATAAAAATGAGAATGTGAGTACATGTGAGCAAATTTCTTCTGTGAGCTAATGTCTGAGCTTTATGGTGGATGGAAACATGTTTGTGTATACATGTATATAAGCATGTTCTGGATTTTAAGAATGTGTAAGTGAAAGTGTGAGTGGGATCATCTGGAAGCATCTGACTCTTTATATCTGAGTCCCTTTGTGAGTAAACTTGTGAGTAAGGTCCTGAAATTGAGTGACTATATCAGCATGTTTTGGCTTCCCTGGTAGCTCAGCTGGTAAAGAATCCGCCTGCAATGCAGAAGATCCTGTTTCGATTCCTGGGTTGGGAAGATCCCTTGGAGAAGGGATAGGCTACCCACTCCAGGAGTCTTGGGCTTCCCTGGTGGCTCAGATGGTAAAGAATCCACCTGCAATGTGGCAGATCTGGGTTCGATACCTGGGTCAGGAAGATCCCCTGGAGGGGGGCCTAGCAACCCACTCCAGCATTCTGGCCTGGCGAATTCACACGGACAGAAGAGCCTGGCAGCTACAGTTACAGTCCATGGGGTCACAAAGAGTCGGACACGACTGAGCGGCTAACACAGACACACAGACACACATGCACACACACACATCAGCATGTTTATGTGAAACAATGAATGTGTTGGTGCACGCATGTGAATGTATGTGTTTTTGAATTTGAGTTTGAGGGCAAATCAGTGTGTGTTTGTTAGTGTGCAAGAATGTGTGTGTATGTCAACATATCTCTGTGTGACATTGTATGTGTGAGCATGTTCATGGGTGAGAGTGTTTTCTTAGGTATAAATGTGTGTGCTTAAAATGAATATTTAAGTGTGTTCACCTGTATAAATGAATTTGTAGGCATGTGAATGCATATTAGCATAATACTGAGTAGTTGGGGTAAATGTGTTTTTTGTGTGATCTTGTTTATGTGTGAATACATTTGAGTAAGGTTATTTGTGAGCATATATGTGGGAGTACACTCAATGGTTTTTTATTTTTTAAATTAGTTACTTGGAGGATAATTATTTACAATATCGTGATGGATTTTGCTATACATCAACATGAATCAGCCATTCATATATGTGTCACCCCTCTTCCCGAATCTCCCTCCCACCTCCCTCCCCACTGCTGGAAAAACCATAGTTTTGACTAGAGGGACCTTTGTCGC
>NW_011476551.1:10432-23806 GCF_000754665.1 Bison bison bison | reverse complement strand
GAAAATTCTGTTGGCTAAAAAATATGGTCAAAACCTTAAAGCAGAGAGTTATTTTATTTGGTGGGAATGTTTAGGACTCTGAACCCAGGAGACAGAACCTCAGTACCCCTGAGAAAACTACTCCAAGGAGGCAGGAGAGGAGGTCAAGCTACATAGAAGTTTGCAATAAATGGAGTAGGCAGTCTGAACATCAAAGATCAGGTATCAAGTTTTAAAAGTGTAGCATTCTGTGTGTGGGAAGATGCAAGCTTTCTGGAGTCACCAAATTCATTCCTTTCATATGCACCTCAAAATTCTCCAAGTCAGGTTTCAACAGTATGTGAACTGTGAGCTTCCAGATGTTCAAGATGGATTTAGAAAACAAAGAGTAACCAGAGATCAACTTGTAAACAACTATTGGATAATACAAAAAGCAAGAAAGTTATAGGAAAACATCTTCTTTTGCTTTATTGACTATGCCAAAGTCTTTTACTGTGTAGATCACAACAAACTGTGTAAAATTCTTCAAGAAATGGAAATACCAGACCACCTTACCTGCCTCCTGAGAAATCTGTATGCAGGTCAAGAAGCAAAAGTTAGAACTGGACATGGAATAACAGACTGGTTCCAAATGGGGAGAGGAATACATCAAGGCTGTGGAATCACTTTTCTTTTCTCCTGGGTCCTTGTGCACACAAGGTTTCGTTTGTGCCCTTCAAGAGTCTGTTTCCCCAGTCCCGTGTAAGTTCTGTAATCAAGTCCCACTGTCCTCCAAAGTCAAATTTGGAACAGTACAAAAAGGCAAAAAGATATGATACTGAAAGATAAACTCCCCAGGTCGGTAGATGCCTGATATGCTACTGGAGAAGAGTGGAGAAATAACTCCAGAAAGAATGAAGAGATGGAGACAAAACAAAAAGAACACCCAGTTGTGGATGTGAGTGGTGATGAAAATCTGGTGCTGTAAGAACAATACTGCATAGGAGCCTGGAATATTAGGTCCATGAATCAAGGCAAATCAGAAGTGATCAAACAGGAGATGGCAAGAATTAATATTGACATTTTAGGAATTAGTAAACTAAAATGGACTGGAATGGGCGAATTTAATTCAGATGACCATTATAACTACTAATATGGGCAAGAATCCCTTAGAAGAAATGGAGTAGCCCTCATAGTCAACAAAACAGTCAAAAATGCAGTAATTGGGTGCAATCTCAAAAACAATAGAATGATCTCTGTTCATTTCCAAGGTAAATCGTTCAATATCACAATAATCCAAGTCTATGCCCCAACCAGTAATGCTGAAGAAGCTGAAGTTGAACGACTCTATGAAGACCTACAAGACCTTCTAGAACTAACACCAAAAAAAGATGTCCTTTTCATCATAGGGAGCTGAAATCCAAAAATAAGAAGTCAAGAGATACCTGGAGTAACAGGCAAATTTGGACTTGGTGTACAGAATGAAGCAGGCAAAGGCCAATAGAGTGTGCACAGGAGAAAACACTGGTCATAGCAAGAACCCTTTTCAAACACAAGAGAAGACTCTACACTTTGACATCACCAGATAGTCAACACTGAAATCAGATTGATTATACTTTTTGCAAACAAAAATGGGGAAGCTGACATGGAGTTGACTGTAGCTCAGATCATGAAAGCCTCATTGCAATATTCAGACTGGAAGTGAAGAAAGTAGGGAAAGCCACTAAACCATTCAAGTATTACCTAAACAAAATCCCTAACAATTATACAGTGGAAGTGAGAAATAGATTTAAGGGACAAGATCTGATAAACAGAGTGCCTGAAGAACTATGGGCAGAGGTTCATGACATTGTACAAGAAACAGGGAGCAAGACGATCCCCAAGAAAAAGAAATGCAAAAAAGCAAAATGGCTGTCTGAGGAGGCCTTGCAAATAGCTGTGAAAACAAGGGAAGCAAAAAGCAAAGGAGAAAAGGAAGACATACCCATTTGAATGCAGAGTTCCAAAGAAGTGATCAGTTCAAAGAAATAGAGGAAAACAATAGAATGGGAAAGACTAGAGATCTCTTCAAGAAAGTTAGGTATACTGAGGGAACATGGCATGCAAAAATGGGCTCAATAAAGGACAGAAATGGTATGGACCTAACAGAAGCAGAAGATATTAAGAAGAGGTGGCAAGAATACACAGAAGAACTGTACAAAAAAGATCTTCACGACCCAGATAATCACGATGGTGTTATCACTGACCTAGAGCCAGACATCCTGGAATGTGAAGTCAAGTGGGCATTAGGAAGCATCACTACGAAGAAAGCTAGTGGTGGTGATGGAATTCCAGTTGAGCTATTTCAAATCCTAAAAGATGATGCTGTGAAAGTGCTGCACTCAATATGCCAGCAAGTTTGGAAAACTCAGCAGTGGCCACAGGACTGTAAAAGATCAGTTTTCATTCCAATCCCAAAGAAAGCCAATGCCAAAGAATGCTCAAACTACTGTACAATTGCACTCATCTCACACGCTAGTAAAGTAACGCTCAAAATTCTCAAAACCAGGATTCAGCGATATGTGAACCGTGAACTTCCAGATGTTCAAGCTGGCTTTAGAAAAGTTGATGTATGGCAAAACCAATACAGTATTGTAAAGTAAAATTAAAAAAAAATAATAATAGAAGACAAAAAAAGAAAAGGCAGAGGAACCAGAAATCAAACTGTGAACATCCACTGGATCATCAAAAAAGCAAGAGAGTTCCAGAAAAGCATCTACTTCTGCTTTACTGACCAAGCCAAAGCTGTTGACTGTGTAGATCACAGCAAACTGTGGAAAATTCTTCAAGAAATAAGAATACCAGAATCCCTGACCTGCCTCCTGAGAAATCTGTATGCAGGTCAAGAAGCAATAGTTAAAAATGCACATGAAACAACAGACTGGTTCCAAGTAGGAAAAGGAGTACATCAAGGCTGTATATTGTCACCCTTATTTGACTTAGATGAAGAGTACATCGTGAGGAATGCTGGGCTGGATGAAGCACAAGCTGATATCAAGATTGCTGGGAGAACTATCAATAACCTCAGATATGCAGATGACACCATCCTTATGGCAGAAAGTGGAGAAGAACTCAAGAGCCTACTGATGAAAGTGAAAGAGGAGAATGAAAAAGCTAGCTTAAAACTCAACATTCAGAAAACAAAGATCATGGCATCTGGTCCCATCACTTCATAACAAATAGATAGGGACACAGTGGAAACAGTGGCAGACTTTATCTTTGGGGACTCCAAAATCACTGCAGATGGTTATTGCAGCCATGGAATTACAAGACTCTTACTCCTTCGGAGAAAAGCAATGACCAAACTAGACAGCATATTAAAAGACAGATGTTACTTTGCCAACAAATGTCATTCTACTCAAGGCTATAGTTTTTCCAGTAGTTATGTATGGATGTGAGAATTGGACTATAGAGAAAGCTGAGCACCAAATAATTAATGCTTTTTTTTTCTTTATTATTTTATTTTTTTAAATTTTATTTTATTTTTAAACTTTACAATATTGTATTAATTTTGCCAAATATCAAAATGAATCCGCCACAGGTATACCCACGTTCCCCATCCTGAACCCTCCTCCCTTCCCTACCCTACCCTCCCTCTGGGTCGTCACAGTGCACCAACCCCAAGCATCCAGTACCGTGCATCGAACCTGGACTGGCAACTCGTTGCATACATGATATTATACATGTTTCAATGCTATTCACCCAAATCTCCCCACCCTCTCCCTCTCCCACAGAGTCCATAAAACTGATCTATACATCGGTGTCCATTTTGCTGTCTCGTACACGGGGTTATTGTTACCATCTTTCTAAATTCCATATATATGCGTTAGTATACTGTATTGGTGTTTTTCTTTCTGGCTTGCTTCACTCTGTATAATAGGTTCCAGTTTCATCCATCTCATTAGAACTGATTCAAATGTATTCTTTTTAATGGCTGAGTAATACTCCATTGTGTATATGTACCACTGCTTTCTTATCCATTCATCTGCTGATGGGCATCTAGGTTGCTTCCATGTCCTGGCTATTATAAACAGAGCTGCGATGAACATTGGGGTACACGTGTCTCTTTCCCTTCTGGTTTCCTCAGTGTGTATGCCCAGCAGTGGGATTGCTGGATCAAAATCTACAAGCAATAAATGCTGGAGAGGGTGTGGAGAAAAGGGAACTCTCTTACACTGTTGGTGGGAATGCAAACTAGTACAGCCACTATGGAGAACAGTGTGGAGATTCCTTAAAAAACTGGAAATAGAATTAATGCTTTTTAACTATGGTGTTGGAGAAGACTCTTGAGAATCACCTTGAACTACAAGGTGATCCAACCTGTCCATCCTAAAGAAAATTAGTCCTGAATATTCATTGGAAGAACTGATGTTGATGCTGAAACTCCAATACTTTGGCCACCTGATGCGAAGAGCTGACTCATTTGAAAAGACCCTGATGCTGGGAAAGTTTGAAGGCGGGAGCAGAATGGGACGTCAGCGGATGAGATGTTTGGATGGCATCACTGACTCAATGGACATGAGTTTGAGTAAACTCCAGCCGAGAGTTGTTGATGAAAAGGGAGGCCTGGCATACGGCAGTATGTGGGGTCACAAAGAGTTGGACATGACTGAGCAACTGAACTGAACTGAATAGATATATATTTTATTTTTCTGCTGACTGCTTGGAACTGGACTTTTAAAATGCCAGTGTTTGCACAAGATTTTTCACTCACATAGCTCCCATCAATTGGAATTGTTGCAATTCATAATGTGTGCTTTTATGTTCAACCTCATAAATGGAATGAAAGTCCTAGCTATACACACCAGTTTGGGGAATGACCACAAGGAGCTATTTGTATCTCAGCAAATAAAGACATATTTGTGTTCAACTCTGACAAATGGAATGGTGTACAGAGCCTGTTCATAGTAACACAGACCCTTGGGCTTATCTCTAATGCATTTCAAGCTTGAAAGACCTTCTGATGGAATGGAGTATGCATGTCTGTGTGAGAAAATGTACAGTATTTGTCTTTTTTCTATCTAATGTATCTCATTAAGCATTACAGCTTCCAGGTCCACTATCCATGTTGCTACAAATGACAATTTTTCATTTTTTTAATGTTTGTGTAAAACCTCAGTGAGATATCATCTCACATCTGTTAGAAAAGACAAGAAATAATAAGTGTTGGTGAAATGTGAAGAAAAGGGAACCCTTTGTGCACATGGATGGGGATGTAAACTAAAGCAACCACTCTGAAAAATAATATTGAGGTTCCTCAAAAGATTAAAAATGGGATTACCAAATAATCTGTCAATTCCACTCCTGAATATCTATCATAAGAAAACAAAAGCACTTATTTGAAAACACGTGTGTACCCTAATGTTCGTAGCAGTGTTATTTACATAGCCTAGATATGGGAGCAACCTAATTGTCCATATGCAGAGTACATCATGAGAAACGCTGGGCTGGATGAAGCACAAGCTGGAATCAAGATTGCTGGGAGAAATATCAATAACTTCAGATATGCACATGACATCACCCTTATGGCAGAAAGTGAAAAACTAAAGAGCATCTTGATGAAAGTTAAAAAGGAGAGTGAAAAAGTTGGCTTAAAGTTCAACATCCAGAAAACTAAGATCATGGTATCCAGTCCCATCAGGTCAGTTCAGTTGAGTCGCTCAGTCGTGTCCAACTTTTTGAGACCCCATGAATCAGAGCACACCAGGCCTCCCTGTCCATCACCAACTCCCGGAGTTCACTCAGACTCACGTCCATTGAGTCAGTGATGCCATCCAGCCATCTCATCCTCTGTAGTTCCCTTCTCCTCCTGCCCCCAATCCCTCCCAGCATCAGAGTCTTTTCCAATGAGTCAACTCTTCGCATGAGGTGGCCAAAGTACTAGAGTTTCAGCTTTAGCATCATTCCTTACAAAGAAATCCCAGGGCTGATCTCCATCAGAATGGACTGGTTGGATCTCCTTGCAGTCCAAGGGACTCTCAAGAGTCTTCTCCAACACCACAGTTCAAAAGCATCAATTCCTCGGTGCTCAGCCTTCTTCACAGTTCAATTCTCACATCTATACATGACTACTGGAAAAACCATAGCCTTGACTAGCCGGGCCTTTGTTGGCAAAGTAATGTCTCTGCTTTTGAATATGCTATGTAGCTTGGTCATAACTTTCCTTCCAAGGAGTAAGTGTCTTAATTTCATTGCTGCAGTCACCATCTGCAGTGATCTTGGAGCACAAAAAAATAAATCTTCCACTGTTTCCACTGTTTCCCCATCTATTTCCCATGAAGTGATGGGACCGGATACCATGATCTTCATTTTCTGGATGTTGAGCTTTAAGCCAACTTTCTTTTTTTGTTTATTTATTTTTTTCTTTCATTTTTTAACTTTACAATATTGCATTGGTTAATCCAACTTTTTCACTCTTCACTTTCACTTTCATCTAGAGGCTTTTTAATTCCTCTTAACTTTCTGTCATAAGGATGTGTCATCTGCATATCTGAGGTTATTGATATTTCTCCCAGCAATCTTGATTCCAGCTTGTGTTTCTTCCAGTCCAGTGTTTCTCATGAGGTACTCTGCATATAACTTAAATAAGCAAGGTGACAATATATAGCCTTGACGTACTCCTTTTCCTACTTGGAACCAGTCTGTTTTTCCATGTCCAGTTCTAAGTGTTGCTTCTTGACCTGCATACAGATGTCTCAAGAGGAAGGTCAGGGGGTCTGGTATTCCCATCTCTTTCAGAATTTTCCACAGTTTATTGTGATCCACACAGTCAAAGGCTTTGGCATAGCCGATACATCAGAAATAGGTGTTTTAGTCTCATCACTTCATGGCAAATAGATGGGGAAACAGTGGCTAACTTTATTTTTCTGGACTCCAAAATCACTGCAGATGGTGATTTCAGCCATGAAATTAAAAGACGCTTACTCCTTGGAAAAAGTTATGACCAACCTAGATAGCATATTCAAAAGCAGAGACATTACTTTGTCAACAAAGGTCCATCTAGTCAAGGCTATGGTTTTTCCAGTAGTCGTGTATGGATATGAGACTTGGACTATAAGGAAAGCTGACTGCCAAAGTATTGATGCTTTTGAACTGTGGTGTTGGAGAAGACTCTTTAGAGTCCTTTGTACAGCAGGGAGATGCAACCAATCCATCCTAAAGAGATCAATCCTGAATATTCATTGGAAGGACAGATGTTGAAGCTGAAACTCCAATATTTTGGCCACCTGATGCGAAGAGCTGACTCATTTGGAAAGACCCTGATGCTGGGAAAGATTGAAGGTGGGAGGAGAAGGGGACGACAGAAGATAAGATGGTTGGATGGCATCACTGACTCAATGGACGTGAGTTTGGGTAAACTCCAGGAGTTGGTGATGGACAGGGAGGCCTGGCATGCTATGATTCATGAGGTCACAAAGAGTCAGACATGACTGTGTGACTGAACTGAACTGAATTGTCCATAAATAGAAAAATTCATAAAGACGATGTGGTACATATATTTAATGGATATTTTGTGGGGGTTTGGTTTAAAATTCATGATGGGTAAATATAAGCATAGCATAATACCAGTAAAAATACATGGGGGTAGTGTTGCACTTTTTAAGCTTAAAATAACAGTAGAAAAAAACCTGATAGATTTCACCATATATTGTGAAATTTCATTCCTGCTTTATTCTATACTTATCCTTTAAAAAATTCTATTCTATTCTGTTCTACCAAACCGATTTTATTAATATTCCCATTGTTGTTTTTCTGTCACCAAGTTGTGTCCAACTCTTTGTGACCCCGTGGACTGCAGCATGCCAGGCTTCTCTGGCCTTCACTGTCTCCTGGAGTTGGCTCAAACTCATGTCCATTGAGTTATTGATGCCATCCAACCATCTCATCATCTGTCACCTTGTTATCCCCCTGCCCTCAATCTTTCCCAGCATCAGAATCTTTTCTAATAAGTCAGTTCTTCACATATGGTGGCCAAAGTGTTGGAGGTTCAGCTTCAGTATCAATCCTTCCAATGAATATTTGGGGTTGATTTCCTTTTGGATTGGCTGGCTTAATTTTCTTGCAGTCCAAGGGACTCTCAAAAGTCTTCCCCAGCATCACAGTTCAAAAGCATTAATTTTTCAGTGCTCAGCCTTCTTTATGGTCCAACTCTCACATCTGTACATGACTACTGGAAAAACCATAGCTTTGACTCTTTGGACATTTGTAGACAAAGTGATGTTTCTGCTTTTTAATATACTATCTAGGTTTGTCATAGCTTTTCTTCCAAGGAGCAAGCCTCTTTTAATTTGATGGCTGCAGTCTCCATCCACAGTGATTTTACTCCCATTAATAGAACTTAAATTGCAGTTTGAAAAATGCTATTCTTACTCAGATCTAGAGTATCATTCAGTTCAGTTCAGTTCAGTTCAGTCACTCAGTCGTGTCTGACTCTTTGTGACCCCATGAATTGCAATATGCCAGGCTTCCCTGTTCATCACCAACATATCATTAGTACATATTAATTGAGACCATATATATTAAAACAGAACTTGGGTTTATATTTTTACTTTTATACTTAATAGCTGTGTGAATCTGGGCAAGTTACTTAATATCTCTGAGCTTCTGTAACCACATATAAAGAGTGAACATGATAATAATAATAGTTACATAGTTGTTTTTGTGTGTGTGTGTGTGTGTGAAGTGGTTAGAATTGTGTCTTGTTACATAAGGAGCACTTGGGTTTCCCTGGTGACTCAGACAGTAAAGCGTCTGCCTGCAGTGTGGGAGACCCGGGTTCAATCCCTGGGTTGGGAAGATCCCCTGGAGAAGGAAATGGCAACCCACTCCAGTACTCTTGCCTGGAAAATTTCATGGACTGAGAAGGCTGGTAGGCTACAGTCCATGGGGTCGCAGAGTCGGACACGACTGAGTGACTTCACTTCACACAAGGAGTACTAGTTGTTTGTTCTTATCATTTGTGTTGTATTAGTCAGGGTCCTCTGGAGAAACTGAACCAATAGGATGTGTCTATAAGTAGAATGACATTTATTTTAAGTAACCAACTCATGATATTATGGAGGCTGGCAAGTACAAATTCTTTAGGGTGGAGATTCAGGAAAGAGTTGATGCTATAGTTCAAGCCCAACCATCAGGCTGAAGATACAGGAAAAACCAATGCTGAAATTTCAAGTCTGAAAGGAGTCTGCCACAGGATTCTCTCTTGTTCAGGAAAGATCAGTGTTTTATGCTATTCAGCCCTTCAACTGATTAGATGAGGCCCACCCACATGCTGAGGGCAATCTGATTAAAAATTCACTGATTTGAATGTTATTCTTATCCCAAAACACCTGCACAGAATCGTCTAGAATAATGTTTTGCCACAGATGAGCCTTGTGACCCAGTCAAATTTGTATATATAATTAATCATCATAGAACTGAATAGATTTCATGTCATGGTAAAATAAAGAAACATGTTAATTATTCAGCACACTGAAGACACTGGGAAAAGATTGGGATATCCAAGTGAGATATTATATCATTTTTAAACATCATATTTTAATAAAACAAATACAATTCAAAACCACAAGAAATGTGGTTTGAATTTGCATAAAAATTACAAATTTTTTTTTTCCGAATTTTTGAATGGAAAACTTGAGTTTGCTTCCAACAGTTTACCTCAGCTTTTTCTGTTGAAATGACAGTGAAAATTTTCTGAAGAATAATCTTTTAAATTAAAAAAAATTGTTTAATTTTTATTGGAGTATAGTTGCTTTACACTATTATGCTAGTTTCTGCTATAAAGCAAAGTGAATCAGCTCTACATATGCATATTATCTCTGTTTTTTTTTTCATTATCTTCCCATTTATTTCACCACAGAACATGGAGTAGCATTTCCTGGTCTATGTATTCAGTTCTCATCAGTTATATATCTTATTTGTTGGTATTGTTTAGTCACTAAGTCATGTCAGACTCTTTGTGATCCCATGGACTGTAGCCTGCCAGGCTCCTATGTTCATGGGATTTCCCACGCAAGAATACTGGAGTGGGTTGCCATTTCCTTCTCCAGGGTATCTCCCCAACCCAAGCTTTGAACCCAAGTCTCTTACATTGCAGGCAAATTCTGTACCATCTGAGCCACCAGGGAAGCCCTAATCAATTTTATCCATAATAATAATTTCAGATTTAATTTTTGACTCATTCAGATACTTAAAGGGCCTGACATTAAATTTAAAGAAATGATGTTAAAGCTGTCTTTCATTTTCTCCTTTTGAGAAACACAGTGTTGAGATTTCTTGTTACAATGCAAATGAATTTCAAATCCAGTCTCATGTTCACATATAGTGTATTCCAAAAGCTAATGAATCTCTAAACTGAGGAATATTCACCTGGTGTTAGATAGTCGTGATGCAGCCTAGATGCTAGTAAAATGACAAGTCAGCTAAAGGTGCACAGGTTTGTGATGAATGTGAAGACAGATTTGGGGGCTCAGGTGGAGCTGTATTTGCCAGGAAACTTCACCAGACACAATATTCATCCCTTCCTGCCCAATTGTCTCTCCACAGACCTATCCTGTTGTACGATGACCCTTAACCACAATGGGACCGTGGAGACAGTTGTTCAGGTGCCTGGATTAACCAGATTAGCATATGATGGCAAAGCAGAGAACGGAGCAGAGAATGTCGGGGTTAGTCTCCCTGGGGTCCGAGGGCACAGGCCATCTGAGCACCCTCTGCAAACTGCCTTCCATATTGTACCTGAGGAGGCTGCCAGGTCTGTGTGACCAGCTCCCTGTCTTTGGCCCGATATCTCTAGGCACCCTTGTACTTTGTACTTTAATTGAAAAGCTCTTTTCATTCAGCACTGTTCCCCTAGCAGAATGCCTTCTACAGAGTAGGTGCTTAGTAATATTTGTTGAATGAATGTTCATAAACTAATATTTTATATTATCATATTCATCCTAATTTCATTAGAAAATCTTTGCTTTGTCCTTGCATGACTATAAAAGTTACTGGCAATAGCTGGACTATTCATCATAGTCAAAAATGCGGGGAAAAAACCCAAAGATCCATTGACAAACAAATGGATAATCAAAGTGATATATCCATATAGTGAAAGTGAAAGTGAAATTCGCTCAGTTGTATCCAACTCTTTGCGACCCCATGGACTACACAGTCCATGGAATTCTCCAGGCCAGAATACTGGAATGGGTAGTCTTTCCCTTCTCCAGGAGATCTTCCCAACTCAGGGATTGAACCCAGGTCTCCCACATTGCAGGCAGATACTTTACCAGCTGAGAAACAAGGGAAGCCCAAAATACTGGAGTGGGTAGCCTTTCCCTTCTCTAGGAATCAAACCAGGGTTATCAAACCTGCATTGCAGGTGGATATCCATATTGTGGAACATTATTCAGCTTTATAAAGGAATGGGATTCTGATACATGCTACAACATGAATGAAATTTAAAATATTCAGCTAAGTTAAATAAGCCAGATACAAAAGGACAAATATTGTATGATTCCACTTGTGTGAAGTACTTGTGCGAAGTCACTTCAGTTGTGTCTGATTCTGTGCGACCCTATGGACTGTAGCCCACCAGATTCCCTGTCCATGGTATCCTCCAGGCAAGAATACTGGAGTGGGTTGCCATTTCCTTCTCCAGGGGATCTTCCCAACCCAGGGATCAAACCCACATCTCTTACATCTCCTGCATTGGCAGGCGAGTTCTTTAGAACTAGCACCACCTGGGAAGCTAAGAGTAGTCCAATTTACAGAGATGGAAAATAGAATAGTGGTCACCAGCAGGTAGGGGAGGGGACACTATGGAGTTATTGTTTGATAGGTACAGGTTTTAGTTTCAAATGATTAAAAAATAGTTCTGGAGTTGGATGGCAGTAATGGTTGAATGACAGTGTTATTTACTTAATGTCACTTATACATTGTCAATTACATATAATGTAAATTATACATTGAATGGTTAAAATAACAATTTTAATATGTTTGTTATTTTACTATGATTTTTTTTAAGTTGATAGATAGGATTTGTACAGAATAAGGGTTATGCTCTGCCTTAAAGAAGTATCCAGGTCTCTACCTTTTCTCTTAAAAAAAAATTAAAAAATGAGAACTGCAAAATGATTAAAAACATTTTTTTTTATGAATGTCATCGTTAAAAGCACAAGTTTTGGGCCCAGATACACTTAGCTATAGATGGAATGATCAACTACTAAAATAATCATTTTTCTCTGTTGAATATTAAAGCCACTGAACTGTAGCATTATGCCCTATATATAAAACTATTTTTCAGCTATTACCAATCTTAAACAAGTATTTATAAACCATGAAGATATTATTCTCTGGCTAAATATGTAGTAAAAATAAAATGTTATACAGATGTTTCCAAAACACTAGACAGGGGAGAAAGGTTTAAAACAAGGAAGATCAGAAATGAACCACCTAACTTAATAACAGTTATATTTTGTGATGAGATCATTGAAAAACAATTTTCTATGTTTCTGTGTTGTTTAAGCTTTTTATATTGAGTATGTTTCTATAACATGTACTTAAAAATAATCCTAGAATATCCTTAAGAATGTCCACTTAATTCATTATTATCCTTTTCAAGGCTAGTAAGTCTCCTTTTATTTATTTTTAAATGAGATTGGGGTTTGAAAATAAACTTAACATATTTATTATTCATTATCAGTCAATAAAAATGCTTTAAGCATTCCCTTGCCAATTTATAGACTTCCAATTTTTAATAAGATCTTCATGACCCAGATAATCACAATGGTGTGATCACTCACCTATAGCCAGACATCCTGGAATGTGAAGTCAAGTGGGCATTAGGAAGCATCACTACAAACAAAGGAGGTGATGGAATTCCAGTGGAGCTATTCCAAATCCTGAAAGATGATGCTGTGAAAGTGCTGCACACAATATGCCAGCAAATTTGGAAAACTCAGCAGTGGCCACAGGACTGGAAAAGGGCAGTTTTCATTCCAATCTCAAAAAAAGGCAGTGCCAAAGAATGCTCAAACTACCGCACAATTGCACTCATCTCATATGCTAGTAAAGTAATGCTCAAAATTCTCCAAGCCAGGCTTCAGCAATACATGAACCGTGAACTTCCGGATGTTCAAGCTGGTTTTAGAAAAGGCAGAGGAACCAGAGATCAAATTTCCAACATCGGCTGGATCATCCAAAAAGCAAGAGAGTTCCAGAAAAACATATATTTCTGCTTTATTGACTATGCCAAAGCCTTTGACTATGTGGCTCACAATAAACTGTGGAAAATTCTGAAAGAAATGGGAATACCAGACCACCTGACCTGCCTCTTGAGAAATCTGTATGCAGTTCAGCAAGCAACAGTTAGAACTGGACATGGAACAACAGACT